>NC_069505.1:57630953-57930953 GCF_027579735.1 Bombina bombina | reverse complement strand
GGGGTATTGGGTGGGTTTTGGAGTAGGGTTGATTGTGTGGGTGGTGGGTTTTAATGTTGGGGGGGATTTGTAATTTTTCTTACAGGTAAAAGAGCTGATTACTTTGGGGCAATGCCCCGCAAAAGGCCCTTTTAAGGGCTATTTGTAATTTAGTGTAGGGTAGGGCTTTTTTATTTTGGGGGGCTTTTTATTTTGTTTGGGGGATTATATTAGGTGTAATTAGTTTAAAAATCTTGTAATTTGCTTATTATTTTCTGTAATTTAGTGTTTGTTTTTTTGTACTTTAGATAATTTTATTTAACTGTATTTAATTGTTGTTAAATTAGTTAATTTTTTTAATTATAGTGTAGTGTTAGGTGTAATTGTAACTTAGGTTAGGTTTTATTTTACAGGTACTTTTTGTATTTATTTTAGCTAGGTAGTTATTAAATAGTTAATAACTATTTCATAACTATTGTCCCTAGTTAAAATAAATACAAACTTACCTGTAAAATAAAAATAAAACCTAAGATAGATACAATGTAACTATTAGTTATATTGTAGCTAGCTTAGGGTTTATTTTTTAGGTAAGTATTAAGTTTTAAATAGGAATTATTTAGTTAATGATAGGAATTTTATTTAGATTTATTTTAATTATATTTAAGTTAGGGGGTGTTAGGGTTAGACTTAGGTTTAGGGGTTAATACATTTAGTGGCGGCGACGTTGGGGGCGGCAGATTAGGGGTTAATAAATGTAGGTAGGTGTCGGCGATGTTAGGGACGGCAGATTAAGGGTTAATAATATTTAACTAATGTTTGCGAGGCGGGAGTGCGGCGGTTTAGGGGTTAATACGTTTACAGGGAGTGTAGAATTATTAGGCAAATTAGTATTTTGACCACATCATCCTCTTTATGCATGTTGTCTTACTCCAAGCTGTATAGGCTCTAAAGCCTACTACCAATTAAGCATATTAGGTGATGTGCATCTCTGTAATGAGAAGGGGTGTGGTCTAATGACATCAACACCCTATATCAGGTGTGCATAATTATTAGGCAACTTCCTTTCCTTTGGCAAAATGGGTCAAAAGAAGGACTTGACAGCCTCAGAAAAGTCAAAAATAGTGAGATATCTTGCAGAGGGATGCAGCACTCTTAAAATTGCAAAGCTTTTGAAGCGTGATCATCAAACAATCAAGCGTTTCATTCAAAATAGTCAACAGGGTCGCAAGAAGCGTGTGGAAAAACCAAGGCGCAAAATAACTGCCCATGAACTGAGAAAAGTCAAGCGTGCAGCTGCCAAGATGCCACTTGCCACCAGTTTGGCCATATTTCAGAGCTGCAACATCACTGGAGTGCCCAAAAGCACAAGGTGTGCAATACTCAGAGACATGGCCAAGGTAAGAAAGGCTGAAAGACGACCACCACTGAACAAGACACACAAGCTGAAACGTCAAGACTGGGCCAAGAAATATCTCAAGACTGATTTTTCTAAGGTTTTATGGACTGATGAAATGAGAGTGAGTCTTGATGGGCCAGATGGATGGGCCCGTGGCTGGATTGGTAAAGGGCAGAGAGCTCCAGTCCGACTCAGACGCCAGCAAGGTGGAGGTGGAGTACTGGTTTGGGCTGGTATCATCAAAGATGAGCTTGTGGGGCCTTTTCGGGTTGAGGATGGAGTCAAGCTCAACTCCCAGTCCTACTGCCAGTTTCTGGAAGACACCTTCTTCAAGCAGTGGTACAGGAAGAAGTCTGCATCCTTCAAGAAAAACATGATTTTCATGCAGGACAATGCTCCATCACACGCGTCCAAGTACTCCACAGCGTGGCTGGCAAGAAAGGGTATAAAAGAAGAAAATCTAATGACATGGCCTCCTTGTTCACCTGATCTGAACCCCATTGAGAACCTGTGGTCCATCATCAAATGTGAGATTTACAAGGAGGGAAAACAGTACACCTTTCTGAACAGTGTCTGGGAGGCTGTGGTTGCTGCTGCACGCAATGTTGATGGTGAACAGATCAAAACACTGACAGAATCCATGGATGGCAGGCTTTTGAGTGTCCTTGCAAAGAAAGGTGGCTATATTGGTCACTGATTTGTTTTTATTTTGTTTTTGAATGTCAGAAATGTATATTTGTGAATGTTGAGAGATGTTATATTGGTTTCACTGGTAAAAATAAATAATTGAAATGGGTATATATTTGTTTTTTGTTAAGTTGCCTAATAATTATGCACAGTAATAGTCACCTGCACACACAGATATCCCCCTAAAATAGCTATAACTAAAAACAAACTAAAAACTACTTCCAAAACTATTCAGCTTTGATATTAATGAGTTTTTTGGGTTCATTGAGAACATGGTTGTTGTTCAATAATAAAATTAATCCTCAAAAATACAACTTGCCTAATAATTCTGCACTCCCTGTATTATAGTGGCGGCGACATTGGGGGCAGCAGATTAGGGGTTAATAAATGTAGGTAGGTGGCGGCGACATGGGGGCGGCAGATTAGGGGTTAATGAATATAATGTAGGTGGCGGCGATATTGGGGGCAGCAGATTAGGGGTTCATAAGTATAATATAGGTGGCGGCAGTGTCCGGAGCGGAAGATTAGGGTTTAATAAGTGTAAGATTAGGGGTGTTTAAACTCGGGGTTCATGTTAGGGTGTTAGGTGTAGATATAAATTTTATTTCCCCATAGGAATCAATGGGGCTGCGTTAAGGAGCTTTACGCTGCTTTTTGGCAGGTGTTAGACTTTTTTTTCAGCCGGCTCTCCTCGTTGATTCCTATGGGGAAATCGTGCACGAGCACGTTACACCAGCTCACCGCTAACGTAAGCAGTGCTGGTATTGGAGTGCGGTAAGGTGCAGAATTTAGCTCAACGCTCACTTCTTGTCTGGGTTGTAAAAACCCATAATACTAGCGCTGTCTGTAAGTGAGCGGTGAGCATAAATTGCTTGTTAGCACCGCACAGCCTCTAATGCCAAACTCGTAATCTAGCCGAGAGTATTTTTAGAGTCTTGAGATAACATTAGAAGATTGTTTCAGATTCATAGCAAACCATCATAGTGCCCTGCAAAGCTCAAACAATTAGAGGAAAAAATGGGGAAAGTAACAATGGAAGGTTAAAGAAAAAAGGATGTAAAGGAAAAGTTAAAATCAGGCTATTATGGCACATTTACTTGAATTTATTCAATATTTTGTTTTTGTTTCGAGCTGTCATAGGTTTTGTTTATTTGATGAATATTGGTAAGAATTTATAATTCAGTAGTGTGGTAGTTTGGTAGTTAGGTAGCTGGCGGTTCCCCAGTAGATTTCAGTATCAAGTGTATCATCCTGTTTGGGATTTGAAAATATAGGATACCTCATCCAGTGACTCACCTTTTTATAGTTCATGTCTCTCTAGATTATGGTCTTAGTTATGGTTACTTAATATAGATTTAACTTTGTCTGTAGACCAGAATGACTCTCTTCTGACTTTTGCTCTCAAATTTTCTTTACTCCTTCAGTGTCTGACTGATGCCATATTAGGATACCCTCCCATATACTATACAGAACAGGTGTTCTTGTTTAATTTATAACTTTTCACTATGCTCCATGCATTATAATTAGTACCACCCTGATTATTAAAAAAATACATGTAAGTGGTAGCATCTAGGGATGGACGAATCTGGCTAAATCTAAATTCCAATGGAAGAACAAATATTCCTTTGGATATTTGATTTACACAATCGTATATCGATAAGAAGGAATATTCTTTAAAATTCAAAAATCAAATCTTATTTTCGATTTTCGATTATTGCTTTTGATTAAGAAATTTGCTTTTGAATCAAATGTTGCTTTTGAGTTCAAATGTTGCTTTTGAAGTCGAATATTCATAATAGTTCAAATAGACACATTCAAATTTTGTAACAAAGGAGGAAGACCAATGGCACTACTTCTTTAAATAAAAGATAAGCTCTAGATCTCTTAGTGTAATAGGCTCTGGGGTGTATTCCAGATCTATACTTTATGATAATAGAGTCGGTGGTGCTGTGTACTATATATAAACTTGGAGAACAAAATGTGGTTAAGAGAATAACCACAAAAAAGAGTACACTTGTAGCACTCAAGAGCTAGTTAAATTGCTAGGAAAAATTCTGAAAAGCTCAGTGAGTTGGAACATTAGAAAGACAACATTAGTCTCCAAGAGTACTAAACCTAACTAAGTTAAAACTTAACATTTATTCATTATGCAGTGCTAAAATTTGCGGAAAACATGAAAATTAAAAACACTAACCGTGATTGGAGCTAGAATAAGTCTGGAATGTATAGGCTAATTGGACCGATGTATAAATCTGTAGATCAGAGTCTCCTCTATATAGGCTATAGTATTGTGGCTAGAGTTATATACAATGAGGAAAATTTAAGATCTTGTACCGTTTCTGTTATTTTTGGAAGAACCAATGAATACAAATACTTCTATTGGGGTTGAATTTATTCCCACTGTGGTGGGATTTATTATATTGGAGTGAATAGCACTCCCTATAGGGTTAGGCCACTGTTGATTGACACCTTTTTGGACACATTGATGTAATTATATCTAAAGAAATGGGTTGCAGTAAGTTGAAGTTTGTGACCCAGATCTCACAATGAATATACGTGAAAGGATATATTGCGTCCAATTTATTCAATTCCTACAAATAATCGTTAATATTACCCAGTTGAGATTAGTTCACTTGATTGGTATAGCTTCAAGTTTACTTATAAGGTGTAGTCAGTTTATTGTGAGTACAACTTTCAGTTTAAATTACTGCAAGGGTACGTGTTACAAATTGTCTATAGTTATTATATCTCGATGATAGACAAAGAAATATGCTTGTACTGAAATAGAATTTATTGGATTGAGGTATATGTGTAACAGTCCCTTTTTCTAGTTCACTCTTAACTGGTACCGTTACTGTACACAATAGTATGGTTCTATATATGTAGCTAAACTTAGATATATTTCAGCCAAATAATATAACCTGTTAGTTATGGAGAAAGTTTTTCTGGTTGGGTTTGTGTAGGAATATGTGTCAATTTTTAATACATTGTAGCTGTTTCAGTCATGCTTGTGCAAACATTGGTTACGTTTGAGTATCTTCATTTATTGAAACAAAGACACAAAAATATAGTTTTTAAATTGAAGCCTACTTGGCTTACATTAAATATTGTGCCTGAGTTTTTTTATATCATATGTTAAAATTTAACCATATGTTATTGGCCCACAATCAGATGTTCAGTATTGTATCGGCATTAAATTGTTTTAACAAAAAACGTTTTGATCTAATTACAATATTCCTCAGTATAATATAGCATACAGTTATGACCAGCGACATTCAACACTCTAGTTACATCTATCTCTGACAGCGCTGTAGTCAGATTGTGATAAAATTGAATTGCTTTTGAATTCGAATATTCATAATAGTTCAAATAGACACATTCAAATTTTGAATGGGTATATTCAATATATTATGAACATTCGAAATCAAAATCAATTTCCATTATTTTGAATTAGCTTTTTAAAATTCGATTTTACAATCCAAAATAAACATAACATTTGAATGTTCAAACGAATATTACCGAATGTTAATAAAAATTTGAATACCAATACTCGAAATTAGAATGCTAGAATGTTTGATAAACATTCAAAATTTGATTAGAAATGGGCAAACGTCAAAAAATTAATTTTAAATTTCGAATGTTGCAAAATATTTGCCTATTCTTAGTAGCATCTCATAAAAGGATACTCTTTTCTCCCTCAGAATAATCTTACTGACACCAAACTATAAATCTTGTTGTAATACAAATATGTCGGACTATATGACTATGGCCTCTAGTTATCAAGCCGTCAACCACAAATACGCTGGAATTCCGCAGCGTATTTGTGGCGAGGCTGATTCGCCTTAGTTATCAAGCCCTACTGCCCGGCAAAAGTAGAATATAGTGACGTAAGCTTCGATCCGCCGGACTCCGACACAGATCGATGCTTACATCACTCCAGATGTTCCAAATGCAGGTTCGGCACAATCTGACTACTTTTGGTAGTTATCAAACTACTAGCAGGTACGCTCGCCACTATTCCGGGCCAGCGTACCTGGATTTCAATCCGCCGCCCTGGA
Source organism: Bombina bombina (assembly GCF_027579735.1). Classification (NCBI taxonomy): domain Eukaryota; kingdom Metazoa; phylum Chordata; class Amphibia; order Anura; family Bombinatoridae; genus Bombina; species Bombina bombina. The sequence continues at coordinate 57,924,833 of NC_069505.1, read as the reverse complement.
GGCGGCGGATCCCATAGGAATCAATGGGAGTCTGACCATAGCAAAAGCTCATGCTCGCTGCTGCCCGATATCCCATTGATTCCTATGGGAAATGTCTGAACCCAACACCCTAACATGTACCCCGAGTCTAAACACCCCTAATCTGTCCCCCCTACACCGCCGCAACTAAATAAATTTATTCCCCCCTAAACTGCCGCTCCCGGACCCCGCCGCAACTATAATAAATATGTTAACCCCTACACCGCCGCCACCTACATAATACCTATTAACCCCTATCTTGCCCCCCCTATACCACCGCCACCTATAATAAATGTATTAACCCCTATCCTGCCCCCCTACACCGCCGCCACTATAATAAAATTATTAACCCCTAAACCTAAGTCTAACACTAACCCTAACACCCCCTAACTTAAATATTAATTAAATAAATCTAAATAATATTACTCTTATTAACTAAATTAATCCTATTCAAAACTAAAAACTTACCTGTAAAATAAACCCTAAGATAGCTACAATGTAATTAATAATTACATTGTAGCTATCTTAGGATTTATATTTATTTTACAGGCAGCTTTGAATTTATTTTAACTAGGTACAATAGTTATTAAATAGTTATTAACTATTTAATAACTACCTAGCTAAAAGAAATACAAAATTACCTGTAAAATAAATCCTAACCTAAGTTACAATTAAACCTAACACTACACTATAATTACATTATTTAAATAAATTAGCTACCAATACCTACAATTAAATACAATTAAATAAACTAAACTAAATTACAAAAACCCCCCCACTAAATTACAGAAAATAAAAAAATAATACAAGAAGTTTAAACTAATTACACCTAATCTAAGCCCCCTAATAAAATAAATAAATAAAAAATAATAAAAGTCCCTACCCTATTCTACCTTACCAAGTAACCAGCTCTTTTACCAGCCCTTAAAAGGGCGTTTTGCAGGGCATTGCCCCAAAGTAATCAGCTCTTTTGCCTGAAAAAAAATACAACCCCCCAACATTAAAACCCACCACCCACATACCCCTACTCTAACCCACCCAAACCCCCCTTAAATAAACCTATCGCTATCCCCCTGAAGATCTCCTTACCTTGAGTCGTCTTCACCCAGCCGGCCCGAAGTCTTCATTCGATGGGGCAGAAGAGGACATCCAGACTGGCAGAAGTCTTCATCCTATCTGGGCAGAAGAGGACATCCGGACCGGCAGACATCTTCATCCAAGCGGCATCTTCATCCATCTGACGAGGAGCTGCTCCATCTTCAAGACCTCCGGCGCGGAACATCCTTCCTGCACGACGACTACCTGACAAATGGCTGGTCCTTTAAATGACGTCATCCAAGATGGCATCCCTCAAATTCCGATTGGCTGATAGGATTCTATCAGCCAATCGGAATTAAGGTAGAAAAATCTGATTGGCTGATGCTATCAGCCAATCAGATTGAAGTTCAATCCGATTGGCTCATTGGATCAGCCAATCGGATTGAACTTCAATCTGATTGGCTGATTGCATCAGCCAATCAGATTTTTCCTACCTTAATTCCGATTGGCTGATAGAATCCTATCAGCCAATCGGAATTCGAGGGACGCCATCTTGGATGACGTCATTTAAAGGACCAACCATTCGTCGGGTAGTCATCATGCAGGAAGGATGTTCCGCGCCGGAGGTCTTGAAGATGGAGCCGCTCCTCGTCGGATAGATGAAGATAGAAGATGCCGCTTGGATGAAGATGTCTGCCGGTCCAGATGTCCTCTTCTGCCCGGATAGGATGAAGACTTCTGCCGGTCTGGATGTCCTCTTCCTGGCCCATCGGAAGAAGACTTCGGCCCCGGCTGGGATGAAGACGACTCAAGGATAGGGAGATCTTCAGGGGGTTAGCGATAGGTTTATTTAAGGGGGTTTGGGTGGGTTAGAGTAGGGCTATGTGGGTGGTGGGTTTTAATGTTGGGGGGGTTTGTATTTTTTTTACAGGCAAAAGAGCTGATTACTTTGGGCTGGTAAAAGAGCTGGTTACTTGGTAATGTAGAATGGGGTAGGGACTTTTTTTTTTTTTTTTTATTATTATTTTATTAGGGGGCTTAGATTAGGTGTAATTAGTTTAAACTTCTTGTAATATTTTTTTATTTTCTGTAATTTAGTGTTTGCTTTTTTTTGTAATTTAGTTTAGTTTATTTAATTGTATTTAATTGTACGTATTGGTAGCTAATTTATTTAAATAATTTAATTATAGTGTAGTGTTCGGTTTAATTGTAACTTAGGTTAGGATTTAATTTTACATGTATATTTTGTATTTTTCTTTTAGCTAGGTAGTTATTAAATAGTTAATAACTATTTAATAACTATTGTACCTAGTTAAAATAAATACAAAGTTGCCTGTAAAATAAATATAAATCCTAAGATAGCTACAATGTAGGGGTCTAGGAGCGGCAGTTTAGGGGTTAACATATTTATTATAGTTGCGGTGGGGTCCGGGAGCGGCGGTTTAGGGGTTAAACAATTTATTTAGTTGTGGTGGGGTCCGGGATCGGCAGGATAGGGGTTAATAAGTTTATGTAGGTGGCGGCAGTATAGGGGGCGTCAGATTAGGGGTTAATAGGTATAATGTAGGTGGCGGTGGGGTCCGGGAGCGGCGGTTTAGGGGTTTAATATAATTATTAGAGTTGTGGCGGGGTCTAGGAGCGGCGGTTTAGGGGTTAATAACTTTATTTAGTTGCGGGGGGCTCCGGGGGCGCCGGTATAAGGGGTAGAACAGTATAGTATAGTGTTAGTGCTTAGTGACAGGGGTATCAATAAAGCTGTAAAAAAGCCGAAGAGCAGCGAGATTGATGATTGATAACTATCACAGTCCGCTGCTCATCGCACCGTACTTGGTGCGCGTTTTTTTGACAGATTTATTGATAACTTTGGCAAGCGTATTCAGGTCCGTGGCGGCGATGTGAGGCGAGCTTAGGCGAGCGTATTGGGGCCGGCGAAGGCAGGTAAGTACGTAGCTTCATAACTAGAGGCCTATATCTTTAATTTCGTTAATCTGTTGTATCCAAACTGTTTTTCTTTCACTGTCTAGTGTAATGCAACGTTATAAAGATCAATAAAAACATTTCTTGTTTGTAAGCTAATGAAAAATAATTACGTGATTATTTTCTTTTTTTAGCTGTGAAGATGCTGACAACAATGAAAATATTGTAAACGAATTAGTGGTAGGTGCTATGAACTATATGTTTATAAATGATGTAGGTGCTGGCCCATGAGATTGAGAGTATTCTGGAAAGAGTGTTTGTGTAATACTGTGGTAAAATAACATGTGGCTTTGGGGGTCTGTGAGGTAGCACAGGAGTGCCAAAATTAGGGCTATGCCTTGCTTGGTAATAAGGCTGAAGACTACTCTCAGGGCCGTTTTTAGGGGCTGGCGAATTGAACAGCTAGGGTGACAGGGACACAACTGCCACACTTAAGGCTAGATTAAAAGTGGCATGCTCTAGTTTGCACGAGTTGTTATAAGCAGTATCGCTACCACGCTAACTAGTGCACGTATTACAAGTTGAAAGTAAACACATTCCCTCTAGCGCAAACAAAATTTGCACTCATTGGATAAGCGCAACTGAAAACCTCATGTAAAAGCTAAATATTATACGAATTAGCCCCACACACAACATAAATACATTAAAATAAACTGTTACACTCATATATTCATTATGTGATAAGAATTATTCAGATAAGAATCTATTTTTATGTTTATTCATTTTTTTATAAGGGTTAAAAGGTATTTGGTATATGACAAGGTATTTTTGAATGGAAAGGGCTATATTGTATATATAAATATGTCTAAATATGTGTATGTATGTATATATATGTGATTATATTTGTATATATATATATACAGGTGGCCCTCGATTTACACCGGTTCAATTTGCGCCGTTTCAGAATAACAACCTTTTTTTTCAGTCATGTGACTGCTATTGAAAAGCATTGCATTAATTAAAATAGCCAGAAGGGTGGAGCTGTCCGCTTGTGTTGCAGCAAAGATATGCAAAGCCAAGCACACAAACAAGCTGGAATTAGTCTAGCTACACATGAGCTATCGAGCAGCTTTCATAGGAACAAGATCTTCCTGTCTATAAATCAGTCCAGATTGGAATGCACTGTTTGCAGAAAAATGCAAGTCTGTGTTGTGTGATTATTTTATAAGGTTTATAATGCTGTTTAGCAAATGTTTTTGTTCTTTTAAGTTAGTTTAATTATATATTCTGTGTTGTGTGATTATTTTATTAGGTTTATAATGCTGTTTAGCATATGTTTTTGTTCCTTTAACTTAGTTTAATTATATATTCTGTGATGTGTTAGTATTTGATACTGTTTATAATGCTGTTTAGCATTTAAAGTCTTCATTTCAAAGCTTTTTAAAATAATGTATTAGGTGTTACTTATGACATTTTTGAGAAGGGTTTGGAAACCTAACTCCCTTCACTTCCCCATGGACTTACATTATAAACTGGGTTTCAATTTTACAAGGGTTTCGGTTTACAATTTATTCCTTCTGGAACTTAACCCCGGCGTAAACTGAGGGATACCTGTATATTATATGTATATATATATATATATATATATATCATATATATATATATATAATATAATATACTATAATCGCGTTTGTAATGCGACTGTCACCAGTTACGCACACATCCTCAAAGGAATGTTGGCTGCACGAGGCAGCCAAAAGAATGTTGTCTGCGCGCGCAGCCAAAAGAATCCACCTGGAAATAACTAAAAAACACGTAACCGCCAGCAAGAAATAAAAACCCCCCACTTAACTGCCCGTATGAAGTATAGGAAGAAAAAAAAACTAACCGCTTGCACGAATTATAACAAAAAAAAAAACTAACCTCCTGCACGAAGTATTATCAAACACCTAAACTGCCAACCCCCACATCGCAAAACAATAAAGTAATGAACCCATTGGGGTATATTTATTATAGTGCGAGCGGACATGATATGATGTAGTGTATCATGTCCGCTGCACATCGATAAATGCCGACAGCATATACTGTCGGCATTTATCATTGCACCAGCAGTTCTTGTGAGCTGCTGGTGCAATGCCGCCCCCTGCAGATTTGCGGCCAATCAGCTGCTAGCAGGGAGTGTCAATCAACCCGATCGTATTCGATTGGGTTGATTTCTGTCTGCTGCCTCAGAGCAGGCGGACAGGTTATGGAGCAGCGGTCTTTAGACCGCTGCTTCATAACTGCTGTTTCCGGCGAGCCTGAAGGTTCGCCCGAAACAAGGGACATCAAGCTCCATACAGATCTTGATAAATCGGCCCCCTAATCCGCAAATAACATAATTAAAATATTAACCCCTAAACCGCCAACCCCCCACATTGCAATAAACCTAATTAATCTATTAACCCCTAAACCGCAAAACCCCCACAACGCAATAAACCTATTTAACCTATTAACTCTTAAACCGCCAACTACCCACATCGCAAGAAACCTAATTAACATAATTAACCCCTAAACCGCCAAACCCCACCTCGCAATAAACCTTTTTTAATATACTGTATTAACCCATATACCGCCAACCCCCCCCACAACTCAAATAACTAATTTAATTACTAAGTCCCCTAACCTACCACCCCCTAAATTAACCCCAATTACTACTAAATTACAATTAAAATAAAAAGCCCTAACATTAAATTACAAAAAATAAAAATGTTTAACATTATAGAAAGAAATAAACAAAATTATCAAAAATAAAAAGTTATACCTAATCCCTATGAAAATAAAAAGCCCCCCAAAATAAAAACACCCCCTAATCTAAACTACCAATAGTCCTTAAAAAGGCCTTTTGTAGGGCATTGCCCTAAGTTAAACAGCTCTTTTACATCTAAAAATTGCTAAATCCCCTCTAACAGTAAAAAAACCCCACCCACCAAACCCTCCAAAAAAAAACAAGAAACTAACACTTAAAAAAACTAAACTACCCATTGCCCTTAAAGGGGCATTTGTATGGGCATTGCCCTTAAAAGGGCATTCCGCTCTTTTACTGCCCTTAAAAGGGCATTCAGCATTTTTCCAGCCCATTAAATCCCTAATCTTAAAAATAAAAAAAATCCTAAATCTAAGCCCCAAATAGGTACTCACTGTTCCTGAAGTCCGATGGACAAGGTCTTCTTCCAGGCAGCTCCATCATCTTTTATCTTAATCTGGAGCGAAGGCAGCATGGAGCGGAGGTGCGGAGCCGGCTTCCCCGATGCAGGAATCCTCAGCGGCGGTCCTCGGTGGCGTGGAGGATCCTCTTCATGCGATCATCCACCGTATACTAAAGATTGAATGCAAGGTACCCCATTTATTGGGGTACCTTGCATTCCAATTGGCTGAAATTTTGAAATCAGCCAATAGGATGAGAGCTACTGAAATCTTATTGGCTGATTTGAACAGCCAGTAGGATTTCAGTAGCTCTAATCCTGTTGGCTGATTTCAAAATTTCAGCCAATAGGAATGTAAGGTACCCCAAATTGAATGCAATACCTTGCATTCAATCTTCAGTGTACGATGGACATCAGATGGAGAGGAGCCTCGCCGGCACCGAGGACCGCCGCCGTTGAGATCCATCATTGAGGATCCACGCATCGGGGAAGACAGCTCCGCACCTCCGCTCCATGCCACCTTCGTTCCGGTTGAAGATAGAAGATGATGGAGCCACCTGGAAGAAGACCCTCTCCGCCGGACTTCAGTACCTATTTAGGGCTTAGTCTTAGGCTTTTTTTTATTTTTTTGGGGTGGCTTTTTTATTTTTTATATTAGAGTGTTTTTTGCGGTGGAAAAGAGCTGATTGCTCCTTTAAGGGCAGTAAAAGCGCTGAATGTCCTTTTAAGGGTAATGCCCATACAAAATGCCCCTTTAGGATTAAGGTTTTTAATTTTTGGGGGGATTTTGGGTGGGTGGGGGTTTTACTGTAAGGGGGTAATTGGTCATTTTTGTAAGTAAAAGAGCTGTTTAACTTAGGGCAATGCCCTACAAAAAGGCCCTTTTAAGGGCTATTGGTAGTTTAGTATTAGATTAGGGGGTGTTTTATTTTGGGGGGATTTTTTATTTTTATAGGGGTATTAGTTTAGGTTTAAATGTTTTATTTTGGATAGCTTTGTTTATTTTTTCTGAAGTTTTACTTTTTTATTTTTTGTAACTAGCTTGGGGGTTTGTATTTTTTAAACATAGACTGCCCTCTGGGCAGGCTTATCGCCTAGTGTGTGTATATATATATAAATATATATATATATATATATATATATATATATATGTGTGTATTTATGTATTTATATACACATATAAATATATAGATATGTGTGTATAATTTGAAATATGAATATCTCACGTTGGGTTGAGTTCCCTTAGCCAAACATGGTGTCAAATTAGCGCGCAAGTGAAAAGTGTTTTTTTTTCCCATAACCTGCTCCATTGAAGTCTATGGGGTGAATGCGTTGAAGCAGTCATGATATCCGATCTCCTGGAGTTAGCGTGCATTGGGTTTCACTTGAGCACAAAAATTTACTTTTAACTTGTAATACGTGCAAGCACTTTAAAAATGTACATCTAGTGGTGTTTGCAGGCTAGCAAAAGCGCTAAATAGCATTTTTGCAGTGTCTACGTGGGGGACAAAAGATACAAAGACGTTACAAGACGGGACTTCCCTTCATGCGGGATGCTGCCAGCCAGGGACTCTCCATCTATCCGTTGATAGATCTGGATGAATGGAATAATCTTTATGATTATTAGGAGTATTAATATTTTTATTTGCCATGAATTTTACTGAGGACTATAACTTAACACTACCTGTTTAAGAAATAAGCTGATGTTTATTTCATAAAAGTTATAAGAAAGGGACATGCTACGTTTTGAGAAGGTAATATAAAATGTTTAATTATTAGTACAGGTATAAATCTCCAAATCTGGAATTCCAAAATCCAATTTTTTTTTATCAAAAATGACTATTTCCCCCGGATTGTCACAATCTTCTCTGCCTGTGTCTTTGTTTTTTTGTGAACTAAAATGCAAATAATAGTCTATATTAGAAAAACAATTACCTTTCTGATTACAGTACTGTACAATCTTTCTGATGGTGCTATATATACAGTAGTATTAAAGTGATATAAATTACCTTTAGGTTGCATGTATAAGCTGAATTATGTCATGTAAATGTTGCCCTAAATGACATAAAATCTTATTGTTCACATTTTGTCCCCATCCCCCTATCCCAACTGTTCCTATTTTAGAGAAGCAAATATTCCATGGATAAAAGGTTTTCTACCTGTTTGTGTACAGTAAAAAATACAAATTTTGTAATATACTTTTATTTATCCATAATTTGTTGCACACTCTAGTGACCATTACTTATTCCTAATTGGCTTCAACAAAAAGTAAACCTAGGTTACAAAATAGCTGTACCCCTTGTTTTATGGACACTAAAATTTTACATATATTTTTTCAATATCTAAATAACAAATATAAGGGTTGATACTTCCAGTGGGCGGCTCTAGAAGATGGCTGCGAGCTTATGTTGCTCTGAAGAAAGCCTCTTCTAATCTCTGCTATACGGCCATCATTCTATGCCATCTGCATCTCCCTTTACAGATAAGCTGTCCGGTAATCTCAAGCAGATAGAAGTAATCTAAGCTCTTCTTTCCTGGAAGGCACTTTACTAGACTAGAACCCACGAGGGATTTAGTAAATATATGTTTCCTGCCTGATGACTTATGAACTTATGGAATCAGAAAATGACGTTACTGCGCAGTTACTCAGTCTTTTTGCCTAAATTTGAAAGCTTATTCCTAAGCTATGACAGACTGCATGACGTGGTTCAAGCAACTGGGAGGTCCTGTCTTACAAAAATCGATCCAGTAAGCATGCGAACCTGCTCTTCAGTACGAGACCCGCAAAACTCACTCCCCACTCATCTGCAAAGTTCACCGCAACTGACGACTCAGCAGTCCTTTTTCAGATCCGACCGAAAGATCTCTATCCTATCATATGAAGTTGCTGTATACCAAGCAAGATGGCTGTCAGACTAGTACTATGGACAACCAGCTTTAGCCAAGAAAGGCGTAGGCTAGAGCATGAATAACATATTTGAGTCGCTTCTTTTGGCACTAGAGCTAATACACTCTTGAAAACCTGACCGGCTTGTGTAAGCTGAGAAACGCGCTGTAACATTTTATTACATAGTGGTGACTTTTGTACCCTATGGTTTTATATTGCATTTTATTAAAAGTGGATTTTATACTTTCACTTGACTGAGAGCCTGAGTTTTTACCTTGGGGAGACGCCTACGACGGAGGTGTGCAAGATCCAAGGAGCAGTGAGCTGGGACACTGAGAGATCCCAATAGGTGTTACTAAGCACAAGTGGGTGCTTCTTCCATTGTGAGTACCTGTCTTACATTGTGTTTGATTGTATACTGTTTAAACTATATTACACTAGGAGGCACCCTTCTTTCTGGTCTGTCCCCACAGAATTGTTAAGCATCTTCCAACTGGATTGGGAAGGAGTAGCCGACAGTGGAGATTAAAAAACCCTCTGTAGTCCCAAGAAGGGACAGAACAAACAGTACTGACCATACATATGGACTATTAAGATAAGAATTTCTTATTTGTGATTAAAAAAAACTGTCCTTATAATATCTGGCTAAAACTTAAGGCCTTTTCATTGTTTTTATTGATTTGCTATAATATATTTTATACTGATATTTTGGTGTATTGCACCCCCTGGTGTGGTGACGAGGGATTGTCACCAGGTTGTTCTAACAACTCATGTTACAATTCTGATATCTTCTAAGAACTTACTAAGAGTGCCTAGCTTGCTAAATAGTGTCATGAGATGCAGGACACAACATAGAAGGTACAACACTCTTTTATTGCAGAGTATAGAAGTATGCAGCTTGTACAACACATCTAACTTGGTAACTCCAACATAGACAATCAATCCCCTAAACCATGCACTCATCCGGTGACGTCACTTCCCACTCTTATCACACCTTCCCCCCTCTTTCAAAGGACAAAGCATACATTTACTTTGTGAATAAATCAAAATAACAAGGTATACAAGAAGCATACAGAAATAGTTTTGTTTAGTATACAACAATTAACAAGTTAAAGAGGATATACATAAAAAACATGAAATACAATCCTGACTTGAACATCGGGCTAGACTACCCTAGTCCACAGTGACATGGGATTGTTCTGCCCATTCTTCTGGTCACTGCTCTAACTAGTGCTAATCCCGATATTGGGCTGGAAGTTTCACCACCCTTCCACTTGATGTAATTTTACATGAACTGTCCTCTGATACAGAAGAAGGTGATTGAGAGTCTGCTGGAAGCAAAGAAGTATCCCCGCTGTGGTCTTGCTGAGGGGAAGGCACCCCTCTTAAAACAGGGGATCCCACTGGCAGTGGTACTGAGTCATCTAGTCCCAAACTCTCAGGTACTGGCTGAAGATGTTTTTGATTTTGACGTGTGACTGTCCCTCCATCAGTAAGGACTACATAAGACCTTGGTTCTGGAGAGCGTCAATTACCGTAAGCGGCGTCTTCCATTTCTTCTCATCATCCAGTTTAACTCTGACACTTTTCCCCACATTCAGCTCCTGAAAGGGCCTCACAGAGTGATTCCTGTTGTTGAAGAATCGATAGCCTCTTTTAGCCTCTACATCCCTCCTAAGGACCTCGTCCCGAGGAACAGAGCTAGTTGGCTGGAAAACACCCACTGAGGGTAAAGTGGTGTGAATCTGATGTCCTAGCATAAGCTGTACTGGGCTAAACCCCGTAGCTTGAATGGGAGTCGCTCTATAGGACAAGAGGGCTAGGTACGGCTCAGATTGCTTCAAAATTAACTTTGTTATTTGAACTGCCATTTCAGCCATTCCATTGGCCTGTGGGTAATGTGGATTCAACGTAGAATGGACAAAATCATATTAACTGCTGAAAGAACTGAACTCTGTGAGAATTCAAACTGCATTCGCTATCCACTCACTAACTCCATTGGTATGCCCCACCATGTGAACAAGCTCTTGAGACGAGTGACAACGGCTTGACTTGTGATCTCATTTCAAGGGTGCAATCTCAAATACTGGAATAGTAGTCAATCAACGCTAGGTACTTTTTTCCCATGCAGTTCGCACAACTCAGCAGCTATTTTCTGCCACGGGCTGCAGGCAACGCAGTAGAAATCAAAAGCTTTCCTTCTCTGCGAGTAGGCCGGCGTTCCCGGCAAAAAGGCACATTTTGACACATGGCTTACGATGTCGGAACTGATCCCAGGCCACCATACTGCCGTAGCTGCCCTTTCTCTGCACTTTGTAATGCCCAAGTGGCCATCATGAATCCTGCTTAACATCTCCTCCCGTGTGCTAACAGGAATAACAATGTGGTCCTGGAACAGCACCAACCCATCCAGTTCCGATCTGATTGGCCCCAGCAGCCAATACTCATGTTACCTTAAAGGAACATGAAACCAAAAATGTTTCTTTCATGATTTAGCTAGAACATACAATTTTACTCCAGTTTACTTCTATTATCAAATTTGCTTCATTCCCTTGGTATCATTTGTTGAAGGAGCAGCAATGCACTACTGGTTTCTAACTGAACACATAGGTGAGCCAATGACAATCGGTATATATATGCAGCCATCAATAAGCAGCTAGAACCTAGGTTCTTTGCTGCTCCTGAGCTTTCCTAGATAAACCTTTCAACAAAGGTTAACAAGAGAAGGAAGCAAATTAAATAAAATAAGTAAATGATGTAATGCGGCTTAAACATTAATGCGTGCCCCCATAGCGTCTATTATATGAGAGACATGTCAGCTTGCTCAAACAGGAAATAATAACTTTAATCTTGTAGTATGAGTGCAAAAATAATAGCAATTTCTACAGAACATTAATACAGCTCGTTGGGCTTTATAGCAGCCCTGGCTGTTATAATGCTATTTGGGATTAATATCATACATTGTAAATTTCACAATTTGAGCAGTGTTAATGTACACTATGAATTTTACCTATATATTCATATAAACTTGTTGCCTAAATTAAAATAATATATATACCATATAGGAATCATTTTAAACCTTTCACTTTCATTAGATATGTATCTCACTTGAGAAATCATGCATTAACGTATTAAACACTTCATTTTGCTTTAATATGGCTCACTATTTTTTTATTATAGGATTCAATCCGAGCTGTTCTGGCCAATCATGACAATTTACATCCTTTCATCACGGATCATTTTATAATATTTCCATGTATCCTTTAAATAAAAATGAAGTAACACAACGATTATTGCATAGCCAATTAGCACATCTAGGCACGTATCCCCACTTACGTTCCCACAGAAGTATACATTGTTACCAATGCACCGGGGGACTCTGGGTAAGATATGCAAATTAGATTTACAATATGTAAATACTGTGTCTGACCACAAAATACCCTTATTGGGTAAATGCAGCAAAACCATAAACACTTCTAAACATTTGTTTTGAGCTCAATATCTCTCATCTGCAGAAGATAGGTTTGATTTGCTGCTAAGTAAATCTTATTTCCAGGGAAAAAGCAATAATTATTTAATGATTCAAGTTATGGTTGAGATAAAACTGTGAGATTAAAATTCTCAATTTCAAGTAAGAGCCACAAAGATTATTGCATAGTATAATCAAACACATCTAGGCAAGTATCCCCACTTGCCTTCCCACAGAAGTAGTCCGTATACATTATTACAATGCACCAGATAATGCTGGGTACCAAATGCAAATTATTATTGTACACGGGCCACAAATGTCACCCTTCCCAGATGCTTTCCCTAGCCTTTATTCCCCCGTTCCCTCCACTCTAGGATCCCCCTGTACACTCCTTCTCCCTCCTCCCCCTCCCTCCTTTCCCCTCTCTGCCACTACTCATACAATTTTTCTGTAGTGTAGCAGTCCCACCGTTCCCGTCCCCCTCCAGTGATGGGTCGCCCAACCCGCCCTCCCTTTCTAACCCTCCCACATCGCTCTGTGCCCCTCTCTGCTTCAATACCTCTGCAAGACTATTTCTGCACTGTTCAACTCTTGGGGCATGCAGAAATAGTGCGGTCTCGCTAGTTTTAGTGAGATCGCGGTAGAGAGAGACCAGGTCCTTAAGGGCTTAACGACCATTGTTAAGGGGTTAAGGCCAGGTATGTTTGTCTCACAGAGTCTCTACTGCACATGACTGCATCGGACAAACATACTTGGCCTTTTATTATTATTATTATTATTATTATATACGCAAAGTATTGCACACATATACAATATTTCACAGTTATATTGAAATATATTTTGAAGTCTTTTTTTATATTTTATCATTTGATTCTTAATGTGAATGTCCAGATAAAAGCAAATGGGATAGTGTGCATCGTCTGAGATTCAAACACCGCCAGAAATTCCTTATACCATTTCCGTTTGTTTTTACAATATATATAGAGCCGAAATCTTTACTAACAGGTCAGTCCTACTAATTCTGAAAGCAAACGTTAGTGCAGTAGGCCTCAATTGATTTGCACCACATTATTCATATCTTGTGAGTTTTATACCTTTGATTTGAAAGATTTACAGATTTGCATAAAATTTTATGTTCATATTGTGATAGTGGTAGAACAGACAAATGTAGAACTAGATCTGCAGTGGTCATGCAAGATGGTTGGATTGGAAGAATGAGACTAAAAGTATATTAATGTCTTGGTTATATCCAGAAGGAGATGGGTATGAAATAATGTATGGAAAGTTTGATTTTTGCAACTTCTGGGATCTCAATTGGAACCTTTTGCATAGGGATGGGCGAATGTGCTCAAAGTGTAAATCGTTTGGTAGAACGAATAGTCCTGTGGACATTTCTTTTGGACAATCGAATGTTGATAAGAATAAAATTCCATTAAAATTTGGTAATCAAATGTTACTTTCGTTTTTCGAATGTTCATAATTAAATCAATTTAACAAATACTATTGTCAGGGTATCTGTAAATGTCAAAGGATAATACATATCTATATAATAAGATATGTATCAGTATGCAATCGATAAAATATTAAGGTTGAGCATGCTTAATACCATTTGCTGAATGAATTCTATATATTACAAATCTGAGGTTCAGACATGAGAGACCTTGCTAATTACATCAGGATTCAGCTGGAACCTAAATTATACAATTATTCAATCACAAACAGCCCTTTTAAAATTCTCACCATTTCTTTCTGATCTGAGAGAAGCATATGCCAACAGACATGTGATAAATTAACACCATGGCTCACTGGATTTCATTTGAAGCTTAATTAGATTCAGGAAAAAACAGTTTGGCTGGAGAGATGACTAAATATCTCTAGATGTTAAGTGCTCCCTGTTGAGATTTGAATACACAAAGTTCAGACATACAGCTCAATTTTAAAAAAATATAGCTAAACAGAGACACATGTGACATTGCAGCTGTTAAATTCATTTTTAAAATACAGCCTGTATAATTTTAAATACTGTATAAAAATGTGTATTTGTGGACCTAAATAGTAACATATTAGATTAAATATTTGCTGAGCTTGACAAATACTGCAAATAGATGTATAAATGTTTGACATTTTTAATAACATTTGTTTCTCTATTTTACAGACAGCAAGATGTCCTATGAATATTAGCCATAAACATGGATATCCTCTATTTTATCAAAGAAATTGATAAAATACTGGTGTTTGGTGTCAAATTGTACATTTTCTGTTATGCTAAATGAAATATAGATGCTGACAAGAGAGGTTTATTAATGCTAAAAGTTATAGTATTAAATTGTTAGCAATATTGATGATAAGACTGCATTCCTGGTTGTTTGCTGCCCCCTGGGGGATTAAAACTGGTATGACAGCCAAACAAATTTACTGTTTAAAACATATGTAAACCCAAATAACCAATCAATGCTCAGCTCCAATAAGGGTGGATCAGGGACAAGCATCAAAAGGGCCTATTAAAATCTTGTGGGAATAATTAAAGAAACGGGGAAGGAATTCTTTATTTTTGGAATAAAAGGTCCAGACAACTCACTGCTAAAGGGAGACAGACAAAAAGAAGCATTAACTTTTGGAGAGAAATACATAGGCTTTGGTGCCAAGCATATTATCTGCCCATTTTTGGGGGACACTTACTTGAACAAAGAAAGATTAACAATTCTTGAAGCCTATACCTGTGCACATGTGAGTAAACCCTCCATAGATGACCCACAAGAAACTCTGGAATATGAAACATTGATTTGATTATTTGGGGTAAAGTATATAATTTGATATTTTAAAGCAAATACATTCATTATTGCCTACAACTAATTGCAGTTAGTAGATTTAAAAGGGCACTTTGTATTTTAGCCTTGCATTTATAATCCTGTGTAAGTTTAAAACTAATCATTAGTGCTAAGTAATTTATCTTTGCAAATATATAAATATATTTTAGAATTTGTCTTAATTGTAGATAATTAAGAATTCATTTCAGCTCAGATAAATTGGCATAGGAGTTGGTTGTTTGCACAAGTAATATATACAATTTCTGATGTTTTAAATTGGAGTTATATAGGATCAATTGTGGCTAAGTAGCTTAAGTATATTTGTCTGGAAGTTAACAACCATAACCTTGGCATCTCATTGTGATATTTAAATGCAACTCTGATTTAGGAGATTATTGTGAAATAAGTATTTTTTATGATCTTTGTATAGCATATTATAACAGCATAAATGTGTATAGTTTGATTCATAACCTGGTTACTATAATATAATTTAACGTGTCTATAAATTTAGCTAATATAAAGAATTTATGGAATTCACATTAATTTGAATTGTTTTGTATATGCATTTTATTGGGGGTTTGTTTTAAAGAACAATTATTAAAGGGACAGTCTAGTCCAAAATAAACTTTCATGATTCAGATAGAGAATGTAATTTTAAACAATTTTCCAATTTACTTTTATCACCAATTTTGCTTTGTTCTCTTGGTATTCTTAGTTGAAAGCTAAACCTAGGAGGTTCATATGCTAATTTCTAAGCCCTTGAAGGCCGCCTCTTCTCTCAGGGCATTTTGACAGTTTTTTACCACTAGAGGGTGTTAGTTTAGTTCATGTTTGTCATATAGATAACACTGTGCTCACGCACGTGGAGTTCCAGTGAGCAAGCTCTGATTGGCTAAATGGATGTCTATCAAAAGAACTGAAATAAGGGGGCAGTTTGCAGAGGCATAGATACAAGATAATCACAGAGGTAAAAAGTGTATTTATATAACTGTGTTGGTAATGCAAAACTAGGGAATGGGTAATAAAGGGATTATCTATCTTTTCAAACAATAAAAATTCTGGTGTAGACTGTCCCTTTAAATATATTGTATTATAACCCGGCCATATACTGACACTATTCAGAAGTTCAGTAGTTCACGTGGTAGGGAATTTAGTAAATTGATACATAATAGATACAAATATATCGATTAGAATGTTTCTAATTTGATATTGCATAATTTGAATATTACATTTAAAGAGAGCATTAAAAATTACTATTACAAAAATATAGATATCAAATTTTTCAAACTCAAATATTGCATAATTCTAATCAAATTATTAGAAAACTTTGAATCAAATATTACATTTAATGAAATATATAAATACTATTACATTAAACAAATATTAGAATATTGTACAAACATTCGAAATTTGAAACAAATGAACAAATGTTTTAAAATTTGTTTCATTTTTCAAATGTTGCAAAACATTTGCCCATCCCTTCTTTTGCAGCAGAAAAGAAACAAATGTAGTATTGAGTTGACATTAAATTTTGAGGCTTTATTATTATTATTATTATCGGTTATTTGTAGAGCACCAACAGATTCCGCAGCACTATGTTTATAAGTAGTACAGGGTAGGTTTATGAACTAAGTTGAGTCAGCAGGAAAGGTTGAATAAAGTATTAAACATATGAAAGGGGCGTGATATAACAAAATCTTGCACAAATCTTACATGTGAAGAAGTAAAAGTAAACAAATCACAATGCTGTTGGCACTGAAAGAACAGTGCAGATAAGGCTGGCTGACCCTTACAGCGGTTATCTCGCTGAGACTCCAGTGTTAGCGCTCTAGTTTACCCTGTGGTCAGCCGGATGCTATTTCAACGGCACCCATGATCGAATGACATGATTCCTCGTCGCCACTGGTCACAGCATACAGTCTCCTTCTGAAAAACTTCTGATAAAATAACAAACAACTATGCTTATGACCCCGAATGTTCTCATAAAATAGCCGTGAGCATGTAACTGAAAACGTTATTGTTGCTACGCATTTCTCGGCTAACAGAGCTACTTCATCAGGCGAATAAAGTATTAACACAGAAATTTTGGATTTCCTAAATATTGTAAATGAGCTATACCCAGACAAATGCAGACAAGTAAAAGGAGTCTTAAGACAGAAAATTAGATAGTGGAGTAAACAATAACAAATTGAACAGATGTAGCCAAAATGAGAAATGTGGGTATCAATGGAGATTAATTTAGTGACATAACTTTTGAAATAATAAAATAATGACATGCAAAATACTTGGACAAACGACGTTAAAGCTAGTGGATTAGTACCACACCATGGTTTTTTAAAAAAAGCCATGGATTATTTTGTCTTGTTATTAAATTACACTAAAGTTAAAAAAAAAACTTTCATGATTCAGATAGAACAAAAGTTTTAAGTAACTTTCCAATTTTCTTCCATTATTAAAATGTACAAGTCTTTTTATATACACACTTTCTGAGGAACCATCTCCTACTGAGCATGTGCAGGAGTTCACAGTGTATATGTATGCGTCTGTGATTGGCTGATCGCTGTCACATTATACAAGGGGGGTGGCAATTTGAAGTACATTTTTAAATTGGTCAGAAAAAAAAATCTACTGCTCATTAAAAATAAGTGCTATTGCATTGTCTCGTAATTATGCAGTTGTTAATTATGCAATTATACTGTATTTAATGAACCATTAATCAGAATACAGAGCAAGATAATCACATGAGTTTCTAAATTCCAGATCATACAAAAAAAAGTTTCAATTGTATCAGATTTGTTTAGGAAAGCTAAAATCTCATTCTTATGGGTAGTAAATAAATGACATAACAACAATGTCAGAAAAAAATATTCTGGGAAATAACTACTTTCATAAAAAGAGAATAAAAGGTACAGGTAAAAATCCCCAAATCTGGAATTTCAAAATCCAAACTTATTCTGAAATCCAAACTTTTTAATTTAAATTTTTAAAAAAATAAAATCAAACAAAATTACTTTTTTTTTCCTGTTTATAAGTCACAATCTTCTAGAAATTGCTACAAATTGTCCCATCTTGGACCAGATTCTGAGTGGAGTGCAAAATTGTGCTATTTGCGCTCCACTCATAATACCAGCCCATGCAATTGCGAGCTGGTATTAGAGGTGAGGCGCAATGCAAAAGCGTCCTCGCCTTCGCATTGCAGGGAAGCTTTGAGCTCATGAGAACGCACTTCCATTAGCTCCAATGAGAGCCTCATTCTCATGCAATGAAGGGGGTAAGTTGCGCAGCGATGGGCAGCAAAGTGTAAATATATATGTATATAAGCATATACGTATATATTTACAGGGAACATAGACCACAATGTAAAGGTACTTTTCAGTGCCGTTTTTTTTTCTAACACTACACTCCCACCTACTTTAACCCATTTGTGCAGTTATTATTCCAAAAATTAAAGATGCTGATATTTTTTTTCTTAATTAAAGGCATCATACATTTTATTTGGAGGCAATTGGTGGAGATTTTTGAAAATGAACCAGAGATTATGGTTAATTTTCAGAGAGCTAATTGCTACTGCAAGCTTATGGTAGCATTAACCAGCCACTTGTAATGGCTGGTTATTTACTGTGCACCCGTAAATTTGCCCGTTTACGGGCATGCAATAAATTAGCGCTCCCACTTGTAATTTAGCCCCTTTTGTATTTTGTCTTCCAATTCAGATTGAGGGACCTGATATTCAAAACCTCACCGGCATGAAGAGAAATCACACAAAATCTTTGGATTTATTTTAGACCTTTTATTGTAATGCAGGAGTCTCTATTTCACATAAAGAACACTAAGGTGTACATTTATCAATGTGCGAGCGGACAAGATACGAAGTTTATCATTGCACCAGCACTACTGGCGAACTGCTAGTGCAATGCAGCCCCCTGCAGATTCGCTGCCAATCGGCCGCTAGCGGAGAGTGTCAATCAACCGGATCGTATTCGATCGGGTTGATTTTTGTCCGCCACCTCAGAGCAGGGCGGACAAGTTACGGAGCTTGATAAATATGCCCCTAAATAGCAACATAAACATGTCTCAAGATAACATTTGTGTTTCTAATTTTTTTTTTTTAAGGCCTTACCGTACCGATGAGACTTCGTAGATCATCTCACCTGAGCAGTGAGGTTTTGAATATCAGGCCCAGAATGAGAATATTCTAGAAACATTTGCTTCATTTTATCTTTAGTCTGACAGTCTACTCCAGAATTGTTATTTTTTTAAAACATAGATAATTCCTTTATTACCCATTCCCCAGTTTTGCATAACCAACACAGTTATATTAATATACTTTGTACCTCTGTAATTACCTCGTATCTAAGCCTCTGCAGACTGCCCCCCTGTCTCTTTTAACAGACTTGCATTTTAGCCAATCAGTGCTGACTCTTAAATAACTCCACAGGAGTTAGCCCAATGTTATCTATATGACACACATGAATTAGAGTGGTCTAGCTGTGAAAAGCTGTCACAATGCACTGAGATAAGAGGCGTTTTTTAACAGTTTAGAAGTTAGCATATGTGCCTATCTAGGTTTAGCTTTCAGCAAAGAATGCCAAGAGAACAAAGCAAATTTGATGATAAACGTAAATTGGAAAATTATTTAAAATTGCTTGTCCTATCTGAATCATTACAGATTAATTTTGACTAGACTGTCCCTTTTAACATATTATGCTTTTTAAGTTAAAGGGACACTGAACCAATTTTTTTTGTGATTCAGATAGAGCATGCAATTTTAAGCAACTTTCTAATTTACTCCTATTATCAATTCTTCATTCTCTTGCTATCTTTATTTGAAAAAGAAGGTATTTAAGCTATTTTTTTGGTTTAGAACTCTGGATAGCACTTTTTTATTGGTGGATGAATTTATCCACCAATCAGCAAGGACAACCCAGGAAGAAAATTTGATAATAGGAGTAAATTAGAAAGTTGCTTAAAATTTCATGCTCTATCTGAATTGCGAAAGAAAAAAGGGACATGAAACCCTACATTTTTCTTTCATGATTTAGATAAAACATACAATTGTAAACAACTTCCAATTTACTTCTGTTATCTAATTGGTGTCATTCTCTTGGTATTTTGTTTAAATGTATACCTAGGTAGGCTCAGAAGCTCGAAGCTAGATGTTGATAATTGTATACAGCTAGCTCCCAGTAGTGCAGTGCTGCACTTTCAATGAAGGATTAATAGAGAAGGAAACAAAATTGATTGATTATACCAGTACATAGATTTTTTTTTTTAAAACAGGTATGCTCTATCGGAATCTATCGGAATTATGAACAAATTAGGGTTTCATGTCCCTTTAAGCATTCATGGGAACTGTCTGCTGTAAGACTTGCCAGCTCACTGCTGAATACATTCCTATTGGTTACAGGCTGACAGCAAAAAGCCAATTAGCAACAGCTGAGAACAGTTAGAGGGCTATATAAGGCAGCTCTTGCAGTTAGATTCATTTATATCTCAGACAGGGAAGTAGCAAGACACTGGGAGAGTTGTCTGGGAAAACCTGTATTTACATTTTTGCTTGCTTAACCCCTTAATGACCGGACCATTTTTCAATTTTCTTACCCTTAATGACAATGGCTATTTTTACATTTCTGCGGTGTTTGTGTTTAGCTGTAATTTCCCTCTTACTCATTTACTGTACCCACACATATTATATACCGTTTTTCTCGCCATTAAATGGACTTTCTAAGGATACCATTATTTTCATCATATCTTATAATTTCCTATAAAAAAAAAAAATAAAATATGAGGAAAAAATTGAAAAAAACACACTTTTTCTAACTTTGACCCCCAAAATCTGTTACACATCTACAATCACCAAAAAACACCTATGCTAAATAGTTTCTAAATTTTGTCCTGAGTTTAGAAATACCCAATGTTTACATGTTCTTTACTTTTTTTGCAAGTTATAGGGCCATAAATACAAGTAGCACTTTGCTATTTCCAAACAACTTTTTTTTCAAAATTAGCGCTAGTTACATTGGAACCCTGATATCTGTCAGGAATACCTGAATATCCCTTGACATGTATATATTTATATATTATTTATACTTTAGGTTTCCCACTGAAATTATTTACAAACAGCTTGTGCAATTAAGGCACAAATGGTTGTAAATGCTTCTTTGGGATCCCCTTTGTTCAGAAATAGCAGACTTATATGGCTTTGGCATTGCTTTTTGGTAATTAGAAGGCCACTAAATGCTGCTGCGCACCACACGTAAATTATGCCCAGCAGTGAAGGGGTTAATTAGGTAGGTTGTAGGGAGCTTGCAGGGTTAATTTTAGCTTTAGGGTAGAGATCAGCCTCCCACCTGACACATCCCACCCCCTGATCCCTCCCAAACAGTTCTCTTCCCTCCCCCACCCCACAATTGTCCCCGCCATCTTAAGTACTGGCAGAAAGTCTGCCAGTACTAAATAAAAGGAGTTTTTTCTTTTTTTTAATAAAAAAAAATTAAAATGTTTTAGCTGTGATGGACCCCTGCCTTAGCCCCAACCTCCATGATCCCCCCCCCCAGCTCTCTAACCCTCTCCCCTACCTAATTGCCGCCATCTTGGGTACTGGCAGCTGTCTGCCAGTACCCAATTTGCCCCAAAAACAAGTGGTTTTTTTGCACTTTTTTGGCCATTTTTAATGTTTTCTGTAGTGTAGCAGCCCCCCACAATACCCCAACCCCCACCCCCACCCACATCCTTATATATTTATTTATTTTTTCATACCTCTTCCTTTCTCATTGGTGTCAGTGGCCATGTAATCGGGCGCGCACGCGCGCCCCCGCACACTCCCGGCACCCGGCGTGCACATAGCACTTACAGGAACCGGATGCCGGGTAGCGATGGGCCGCCCACCCGCCTCCCTGATATGCTCCCACCCACCAACGAACCGGCACCATCGCTACCGGTGCAGAGAGGTCCACAGAGTGGCTCTCTCTGCATCGGAGTCTTCTGAAAAGGTATTGCAGGATGCCTCCATATGGAGGCATCACTGCAATACCCTGAGAGCTGCTGGAAGCGATTGCGATCGCTTCCAGCACTCTCTTAGACAACTGACGTACCAGGTACGTCTATTGTCATTAACTGTAAGTTAATGCATGACGTACCTGGTACGTCAGTTGTCATTAAGGGGTTAAAGGGACAGGGAACCACAAAATTTTCTTTCATGGTTCAGATAGAAAATACACTTTTAAACAACTTTCCAATTTACTTCTATGATCAAATTTGCTTCATTGTCATGTTATCCTTTGCTGAAGAAACAATATTGTACTACTGGCAGCTAGCTGAACACATCTAGTTAGCCAATCACAAGAGACAAATGTGTGCAGGCACCAATTAGCATCTAGCTCCCACTAGTGTAGGATATGTGCGTATTCTTTTTCAACAAGGGAAACCAAGAGAACAAAGCACATTTGAAAATAGAAATGAATTTAAATAATATGCTATATCTGAATCCTGCAAATTTAATGTTGACTTTCCTATCCCTTTAATGGGAAAAGGGCGGTTGTTTAACCTTTGAACTGCTGACTGACTGTAAAGACTCTTGCTTAGAAGTGAAAAGTTATTTTGGATCATTCTGTTTGTGCTTAACATTTCCTGACAAGGTCCACTCCATTACAGAACATTGTATTTTTATTGTTACTTAAAGGGACACTGAACCCATTTTTTTTCTTTTGTGATTCAGATAGAGCATGAAATTTTAAGCAAATTTCTAATTTACTCCTATTATTACATTTTCTTCATTCTCTTGGTATCTTTATTTGAAATGCAAGAATGTAAGTTTAGACGCCGGCACATTTTTGGTGAACAACCTGAGTTGTCCTTGCTGATTGGTGGATAAATTCATCCACCAATAAAAAAAGTGCTGTCCAGAGCTCTGAACCAATTAAAAAGCTTAGATGACTTCTTTTTCAAATAAAGATAGCAAGAGAACGAAGAAAAATTGATAATAGGAGTAAATTAGAAAGTTGCTTAAAATTGCATGCTCTATCTGAATCATGAAAGAAACAATTTGGGTTCAGTATCCCTTTAATATTAGTTTACCTTAGAGAGTAACATTATACCCTCATAACATTATTGGAGCTGGATGTAGGAAAAGAGTACCTATCTATGGTTTGCAAAAGGCCTATTGGACCCCCTTTTTTATTGTGTTTATATTCAAGTGTCCAATAAGCATCAAGCTCACAATTGTCCATTGTCCAAAGGATACCAAGAGAATGAAGTAAGTTTGATACTAGAAGTACAATGAAAAGGCTCCTAAAACTGCATGCTCTGATGCCAGGAAAGTTAAATTTAAATACATGTCCCTTTAAACACATTCAAAATATTTCTTTTGCCTGAAAAAATGTTGAAATAAAAGCTTTAAAAATTAAAAGGGACATAAAACCCATTTTTTTTTCTTTCATGATTCAGATAGAACATACAATTTTAAACAACTTTCAAATTTACTTCTATTATCAAATATGCTTCAATCTCTTGATATTCTTTGTTGAAGAAGCAGCAATGCACTACTGAGAGCTAGATGAACACATCAGCTGAGCCAATGAAAAGAGGAATATATGGGCAGCCACCAATGAACAGCTGACTCCCAACCCCTTAGCCTACCTAGATATGATTTTCAATAAGGAAAAGCAAGAGAACTAAGCAAATTAGATCATAGAAATAAATTGGACAGCTGTTTCAAATTGTATGTTCTATCTGAAATCTCCTATTTTAAATAACAAACATCACTACAGTGTTTCTTTACTACTTGGCTGAGATTGAGGTCAAATTACTCTCATCCCACAGAGTAGTCAGGTGTATGCTGGTGTTTAAAACAACATTAAAATTTAAGCTATGGTCACTTAGCTGTGATTTAGGAGCTAATGTCATTACTTCACGCTAATCCTTTTAGCCATTTTCCTTTAATGTGCACCAAGGTTCAGAACTCTTTCTTGTAATTCCCATGAGGTTTGGTAAAATTACCCAGTGCAAAATAATAGCATAGTACGTTTCAATTTGTAACCAATGCAGATATCAAGAAACTAAAGATAATTGTGGTAAGCTGTACAAAATATGTGTTTTAGGGACTATGCTTTCCTTTTAGATGGTTTTAGACCAGTGGTCTCAAAGTACCGGCACTAGGGCCATATGCGGCCATCAAAATAGTTTAATTTGGCCCTCCCTTGTTTATTAGGTAAATTATTCATTTGGGCCTATCATTTTTTTAGGGTTTTAAGAGGTGTAACAAGTTGATGTTTTATATAGTCACTCACAAGATAAATATAAAGACCAGCATGCATTGTCCATTGTAGACTCACATTATGCACTGATTGGATAAATATCACTTTTTATTCAGTTCCAGAATGATCACTTCACTTGGCACACACAAGATAAAAAATAAATATTTACTGTGTATGTCTATCGGGAACTACAACTCCTACCATGCACTTCTACTTGGGTAAATGTCACTTCCAGTTTCTAGTACATACAGCCCCAGAGCACTCTGTTCATGTGGCCCCCATGGGAGAAGACAACTTGGCCAGTAGCCCCAAGATACAATGAGCTTGATACCCCTGGTTTATACTAATATTCTGCAGGAAAGTTCTCATTGGTGGATGACACAAGAGGAACACTAAATAATACTTGAATGATTCAAATAGAGCACACAATTTTAAAGAACTTTCCAATTTGCTTCCATCATCAAAATGTGCTCAGTCTTTTCATAAGCACACTTTCTGAGGCACCAGCTCCTACTGAACTTGTGCAAGAATTCACAACATATACATATATATATATTTTGTGATTGGCTGATGGCTGTCACATGATACAAGGGGAAGGGAAATGGAACTAACTTTGAAATGTGTCAGAAAAAAAGAATCTACTACTCATTTGAAATTCAAAATATTGCATATTTGCATTGTCTTTTTATTATGCAATATTTCTGTATTTATTGTTCCTTAAAGAGACCTATTGCTTTCTTCTCTTGTTATCCTGTGTAGAAAAGTATTCCTAGATAGGCTCAGGAGCAGCAATTGCTGCTCCTAAAGGGCATTAACTCTTTCAGGCTAGGAAAGCCTTACACTAACTTTTAGTTAACTGAACATAACATTATCAAGGCCAGATTGGCCTACCAGGGTACCAGTAGATTCCCTGTGGGCTGCAGCAGCTGGGGCTGGAAAGCTACAATTTAAAGGGGTGATTGATAGATGCAATTGGGTTGTAGGGTGCCTATATAACAATAATCTGGCACTTTTTATATTACAATCATATAATATATCATATATATTATACTTAAAATAAATATTGGAGGAAGGAGTATCCCTGTAATCTCCTTTGAGAAAAATAGGGTGTGCACAATCTACTGACTAAACGAAAAATAGGGCTCGTCTCCAAATTATACAGTTCTGCTTTTTATTCCCAGCCTGGCCCTGAGCATTATGTTTCTTCCTTCCTGGTTATAAATTGTGCAAATAGTAAACTGAATGTAATTTGATTACTGTTTTCAGTGAGCATTAGCACCACAGCAAAGAGTGGAGGCTCCTCCATAGGAGCACAGCCGCACGTGAACCCCCAAAAAGAATTTGAACCCCCCAAATAAGAAATAAATAAATAAATAAATTAACAAATTAAATAAATTAATCTTATTGGCTTAATAAATCTAATTATATCATTTTTCATTTTGGATTAATAAATAAAATTGCACACCATACAGTTCCCAATGTGCGCCGCCTACAACCCAGCCCATAGCCTTGCTAACCGCACAGCTTTCAGTGTGCGAGTGAGAGCAAGCTGTCATGTCACGTGACGCTTGCACACTGAGAGCTTTGTGTGTGGGAGGCACACATTGGGAACTGTAGGGTGTGCTATACTATTACAGAGCATAGGAGTTTGTTCCACTTCCTGCTGCCCTATTACTGTGCGGGAACTCTAGCCTAAACTTGCCTTGTGTGGCTCAACTGACAGTGAGTGAGAATGCCAGTCAGGAGGAGGAGGTGGGTAATCAAATATATGCTGTGAGAGTGTCTCTGTAGTCATTGACTCACAAGTCAGCCAGGGTACAGACCGTGCCGGTAGGGTTGCCACCTAAGCCATGTTTTTCTGGACACTTATGAGTTACACATGCTGCAGGGTGTGCAGGGAGGAACATGTATTGTGTTTCTGGACAGCACTATTCATATTCCTCCCTGCACACCCTGCAGCATGTGTAACTTATAAGTGTTCTGTATTTTAAGGGACGGGTGGCAACCCTATGTGCCGGTGTTGTGTCAAAATGCAACTCTTGCAAGCAGGGTGGAGACCGATGTTCTTTGTGGAGCTCTGCCCTTGGCGTGTATGTTTGTTTACCCTTTCTGTTCCCTAGAAGTTTCTTTAGGGGGCTTGTATATTACAACGTCTGTCTGCCAGTGTCAATACAGGACTCAAATGGTTAAGACCCTCTCTTATTGACTCCTTCCAAATCCCTCTTAAAACAATGAGTGAAGGTGTGACCTGTCAGGAGGAGACAATCAACAGACGTTATAAGTCATTTAGCCCTTGTAGCCAATGCCTCATTCAAAGTAATAGTGATTACTATTTCTCTGATGTGGTCACAGGAGAATTAAGCTCCTTTCTGTTACCTTCCACAGAGACAACAGAATCCTAACTGCTTTTACATTTTGCATTCAAAACTGTACTTCAACAAAACTATTATATAAAATAAATAAAAGGAGTATTAGAAGTAATTCTGCCATGAGAAATAAATGTTCTCTCAGCTATATTTGTGCAATCAAATGTGAACCTTCATACTTACTTATCACTAAAGGGACAAAAAAGAGCAATAATAAAATGTTTCAATACATTGACCAAATGATGGTTGGCATATGTACATAAACACCAATTACCAGATGGATCTAACTTTAACTATGTGTTTAACCTCTGTGTAGCGGTTAAACACATAGGTATATACACACACACACAAATATATGTATATATGTGTGTGTGTGAGAATATGTACAATTGAAATTGTATTAGCACTATTTCTTAAAAACTCATACTATAAAGTCATTCAGTCATTCACATTAAATTATTTTGCAGACTTACAATACATTTCAAAGTTTTTTTTAATACTCTGCATTGTTTTGTGTTTTTACTTTTTTAAATCATGTGTCTTTTATGCCATTATTTATTTCCTATATATATATTAATTTATTTAACTATGAGGCATTTCACAAGGGCTGAGTTGCTGTACTTCGGCCATTAAAGGGACACTGAATTCAATTTTTTTCTTTCATGATTCAGATAGAACATGCAATTTCTCCAACATTGGTGTGTCCGGTCCACGGCGTCATCCATTACTTGTGGGAAATATTCCCCACAGGGAAAGGCAAGGAGAGCACACAGCAAGAGCTGTCCATATAGCTCCCCCTCTGGCTCCGCCCCCCAGTCATTCTCCTTGCCGCTTTGAACAAGTAGCATCTCCACGGGGATGGCGAGGAGTTTGTGGTGTTAGTTGTAGTTTTTTATTTCTTCTATCAAGAGTTTGTTATTTTAAAATAGTGCTGGCTTGTACTATTTACTCTGCAACAGAAAAGTGATGAAGATTTCTGTTTAAGAGGGCTATGATTTTAGCACAAGTAACTAAAATCCATTACTGTTACCACGCAGGACTGTTGAAACAAGAGAACTTCAGTTGGGGGTAACAGTTTGCAGACTCATCTGCTTCAGGTATGACTAGTCTCCTTCTAACAACACAGGATAATGCTAGATGACAGTCATTTTTCCCCTCAGGGAAAACGGTAAGCCATTTTTCTTTCACCTCAGCAAAAAAGATAACAGGCTTCCCCTTTTTGTTTTTTATGCTGGTAGACACTGTCAGGGGCCAAATCGATTGGTTTTTATTGCAATATCATGGCATATGAAATGTTTTATGAGCTCATATACACTTGGGGACGTTTTTTATTGATTTGGCTTGTTTTAGACACCTAAATCTAGTCAGGAAGGCCCCTTCACTCTAGTGTACTGAGGGAGGAAGCCTCATTTTGGCACTTCAGCTGCGCAGTTGATTTTCAAGGCAGTGCATGCAGTCTCATGTGAGAGGGTCCTGTGGCTCAGAAAGTGACTCCAGAAAGCTTATTTCTGTGGATGGTGACCCCTAAGGAAGGTAAAAGCTACAGCAATGCTGTAGCAGGGATTGTGGTGTATAAAAACGGTTAAATCCAACAATTTGCTCCGGTTTGCTTGTTTTAAGAGCTAGAGTCTCCATATTTGCTGTGCAATACTTTCTAAGCATTAAGACACTGGGGTCCAAATTTCATAAAAATCGGATATTGCCTTCATAGTTTTTTGAACATTCAGAAATAAAGTGTGTCATTTTATTATTTAAAGAGACAGTAACATTTTTGTTTAAAATCGTTTTTATTGCATTGTTTGCCTGCCTAAATCTGTTTAACATGTCTGGGCCATCAGATAACCTATGTTCTGTGTGTGTAGAGACAAATGTGGTTCCCCCTTCGAGTGTTTGTGATGATTGTGCCATAGCGTCCAAACAAAATAAGGACAGCTCTGTTACATTTCATAATGTTGCCCAAGATGATTTATCTAATGAAGGTAGTGGGGATAGTTCTACATCCTCTCCTTCTGTGTCTACACCAGCTTTGCCCGCGCAGGCGACACCTAGCGCGCCAGTGCTTATTTCTATGCAACAATTGACAGCAGTAGTGGATAATTCTATAGCAAATCTTTTATCCAAACTGCCAGCATTTCAGAGAAAGCGTGATTGTTCAGTTTTAAATACAGATAAAAAGGATGAACAATCAGACGCTGACGATGCCTTATCTATTTTACCCTCACATCAACCAGAATTGGCTGTGAGGGAAGGGCTGTCTGAGGGTGAAATTTCAGACTCAGGAAAAATTTCTCAACAGGCAGAACCTGATATAGTAGCATTTAAGTTTAAGCTAGAACATCTCCGCGCTTTGCTTAAGGAGGTATTAGCTACTCTGGATGAATGTGATTCTATGGTAGTACCAGAGAAGTTGTGCAAATTGGACAAATTTTTAGAGGTCCCAGTGCACGACGATGCTTTTCCTATACCCAAGAGGGTAGCGAGCATAGTGGATAAGGAGTGGGAGAAGCCAGGTGTACCCTTTGCCCCACCTCCTATATTTAAGAAAATGTTTCCCATAATAGACCCTAGAAGGGACGCATGGCAGACGGTCCCGAAGGTTGAGGGAGCTGTTTCAACACTAGCAAAGCGCACAACTACTCCTATAGAGGACAGCTGCGCTTTCAAAGATCCTATGGATAAAAAATTGGAAGGATTGCTTAAAAAGATTTTTGTTCAGCAAGGGTTCATCCTTCAACCAGCTACGTGTGTTATTACTGTCACTTCAGCGGCGTCCTTTTGGTTCGAGGAACTAGAAAGGTCGCTCCAGAAAGAGACTTCCTATGAAGAAGTCATGGACAGAATTCACGCATTAAAGTTAGCTAATTCCTTTATATTGGATGCCGCTTTTCAAATAACGAAATTGGCGGCGAAAAACTCAGGTTTTGCTATAGTAGCGCGGAGGGCGCTTTGGCTAAAATCCTGGTCGGCAGATGTGTCGTCCAAGACTAAGTTACTTAATATTCCTTTCAAGGGTAAGACCCTTTTTGGGCCGGAATTGAAAGAAATTATTTCAGACATCACTGGGGGTAAGGGCCATGCCCTCCCACAGGATAGGCCTTTTAAGGCTAAGAACAAGTCTAATTTTCGTTCCTTTCGCAATTTCAGGAACGGACCGGCTAATAACTCCACTGCCGCTAGACAAGAAGGTAACGCGGCATAGCCCAAACCCTCTTGGAAACCCATGCAAGGCTGAAATAAGGGTAAACAGACCAAGAAACCTGCTGCTGCTACCAAGACAGCATGAAGGGGTAGCCCCCGATCCGGGACCGGATCTGGTAGGGGGCAGACTATCTCTCTTCGCTCAGGCTTGGGCAAGAGATGTTCCGGATCCCTGGGCACTAGAGATAGTCTCCAAGGGATACCTACTAGACTTCAAGGGACTTCCTCCAAAGGGAAGATTCCACCTGTCTCGCTTATCTTCAGACCAGATAAAGAAACAGGCATTCTTACATTGTGTAAGAGACCTATCAAAGATGGGAGTGATAAACCCAGTCCCCTCCGGGGAACAAGGTCTAGGTTTTTACTCAAACCTGTTTGTGGTTCCCAAAAAAGAGGGAACTTTCAGGCCAATTCTGGATTTAAAGATATTAAACAAGTTCCTCAGAGTTCCATCCTTCAAAATGGAAACCATTCGGACAATCTTACCAACAATCCAGCAGGGTCAATATTTGACTACCGTGGATCTAAAGGATGCATATCTGCATATCCCAATCCACAAAACTCATCAGTTCCTGAGGTTCGCTTTTGTGGACAAACATTACCAGTTCGTGGCTCTTCCATTCGGTTTAGCCACCGCTCCCAGAATTTTCACAAAGGTGCTAGGGTCCCTTCTAGCGGTCCTAAGGCCGAGGGGCATCGCTGTAGCACCTTATCTAGACAACATCCTAATCCAAGCGTCGTCTCTTTCCAAAGCAAGGGCCCACATGGAAATTGTGTTGGCTTTTCTCAGATCTCACGGGTGGAAGGTGAACATAGAAAAGAGTTCACTGTCACCGTCCACAAGGGTTCCTTTTCTGGGAACAATAATAGATTCTGTGGAAATGAAGATCTTCCTGACAGAAGTCAGAAAGTTAAAGCTTCTAAACGCTTGTCGAGTTCTTCATTCTATTCCTCAACCCTCCATAGCTCAGTGCATGGAAGTAATAGGACTAATGGTCGCAGCAATGGACGTGGTTCCTTTTGCTCGAATTCATCTAAGACCATTACAGCTGTGCATGCTCTATCAGTGGAATGGGGACTATACAGACTTGTCTCCCCAAATTCAAGTAGACCAGGTAACCAGGGACTCACTTCTCTGGTGGTTGACCCAGGATCACCTGTCTCAGGGAATGAGTTTCCGCAGACCGGAGTGGGTCATTGTCACGACCGACGCCAGCCTCTTGGGTTGGGGCGCGGTCTGGGACTCTCTGAAAGCTCAGGGTCTATGGTCTCAAGAAGAGTCTCTTCTCCTGATAAACATTTTGGAACTAAGAGCAATATTCAATGCGCTCCTGGCTTGGCCTCAACTAGCGGAAGCCAGGTTCATAAGGTTTCAGTCGGACAACATAACGACTGTTGCGTACATCAATCATCAGGGGGGAACAAAGAGTTCCTTGGCGATGAGCGAGGTGTCCAAGATCATCAAATGGGCGGAGGATCACTCCTGCCATCTATCTGCAATTCACATCCCAGGAGTAGACAACTGGGAGGCGGACTATTTGAGTCGTCAGACTTTCCATCCGGGGGGAGTGGGAACTCCACCCGGAGGTCTTTGCCCAGTTAACCCAATTATGGGGCATTCCGGACATGGATCTGATGGCCTCCCGTCCGAACTTCAAGATTCCTTGTTACGGGTCCAGATCCAGGGATCCCAAGGCGACTCTAGTGGATGCATTAGTGGCGCCTTGGTCGTTCAACCTAGCGTATGTGTTTCCACCGTTTCCTCTCCTTCCCAGGCTCATAGCCAGGATCAAACAGGAGAAGGCCTCTGTGATTCTGATAGCTCCTGCGTGGCCCACATTCGAACATCCAAATCTAGTTTCTCTGCAGCTGACTGCTTGGAAATTGAACGCTTGATTTTATCCAAGCGTGGGTTTTTCAAATTCGGTGATAGATACTCTGGTCCAAGCCAGAAAAACCTGTGACTAGAAAGATTTACCATAAAATATGGAAAAAATATATCTGTTGGTGTGAATCCAAGGGATTCTTCTGGAGTAAGATTAAAATTCCAAAGATTCTCTCCTTTCTCCAAGAAGGTTTGGATAAAGGGTTGTCAGCGAGTTCTCTAAAGGGACAGATTTCTGCTTTATCTGTCTTGTTACACAAACGACTGGCAGCTGTGCCAGATGTACAAGCTTTTGTTCAGGCTTTGGTCAGAATCAAGCCTGTTTACAGACCCATGACTCCTCCTTGGAGTCTAAATTTAGTTCTTTCAGTTCTTCAAGGGGTTCCGTTTGAACCTTTACATTCCATAGATATTAAGTTACTATCTTGGAAAGTTCTGTTTTTGGTTGCTATTTCTTCTGCTAGAAGAGTTTCTGAATTATCTGCTTTGCAGTGTAATCCACCCAATCTGGTTTTCCATTCAGATAAGGTTGTTTTGCGTTCTAAGCCTGGTTTTCTTCCAAAAGTTGTTTCCAACAAGAATATTAACCAGGAAATAGTTGTTCCTTCTCTGTGTCCGAATCCAGTTTCAAAGAAGGAACGTTTGTTACACAATTTAAATGTAGTTCGTGCTTTAAAGTTCTATTTAGAAGCAACAAAAGATTTTAGACAAACCTCATCTTTGTTTGTCGTTTACTCTGGTAAGAGGAGAGGTCAAAAAGCTACTGCTACCTCTCTTTCTTTCTGGCGGAAAAGCATTATCCGATTGGCTTATGAGACTGCCGGACGGCAGCCTCCTGAACGAATCACAGCTCACTCTACTAGGGCTGTGGCTTCCACATGGGCCTACAAGAACGAGGCTTCTGTTGATCAGATATGTAAGGCAGCGACTTGGTCTTCTCTGCACACTTTTGCCAAATTCTACAAATTTGATACTTATGCTTCTTCGGAGGCTATTTTTGGGAGAAAGGTTTTGCAAGCCGTGGTGCCTTCCATTTAGGTAACCTGATTTGCTCCCTCCCTTCATCCGTGTCCTAAAGCTTTGGTATAGGTTCCCACAAGTAATGGATGACGCCGTGGACCGGACACACCAATGTTGGAGAAAACAGAATTTATGCTTACCTGATAAATTACTTTCTCCAACAGTGTGTCCGGTCCACGGCCCGCCCTGGTTTTCCTAATCAGGTTGAAATTTTTTTTCTTTATACACTACAGTCACCACAGCACCCTATAGTTTCTCCTTTTTCTCCTAACCGTCGGTCGAATGACTGGGGGGGCGGAGCCAGAGGGGGAGCTATATGGACAGCTCTTGCTGTGTGCTCTCCTTGCCTTTCCCTGTGGGGGAGAATATTTCCCACAAGTAATGGATGACGCCGTGGACCGGACACACCGTTGGAGAAAGTAATTTATCAGGTAAGCATAAATTCTGTTTTTAAGCAACTTTCTAATTTACTCCTATTATCAACTTTTCTCAGTTCTCCTGGTATCTGTATTTGAAAAAGCAGGAATGAAAGCTTACATTTTTTTTTTAAATGGTATTTCATTTAATTTTCAAAATTTATATATTGTGAACCCCCATTTGAATAACCCACGAGCCGCCACTGACAGCAAGATGGTCATCTAACATCCTCTCTACTCTAGGCCTGAAAATGTGTATTTGAAACACTATTACCTCCTTCCATGATATGTCAGAAGGACTTATATGGAGAGCAAAGGACCAGTCACATAACCTGTGACCTCTGTGTAAAGTGAATAATGTATGGGGTTTGGTAAGGGTTGTGAATTATGTATGTGTTAGTGTAACTGTTATAATGTAAATGGAAACACAGATGTGTAATAATTGCCCCTTATTACCCCCTAGAGAATGTGAACTTAGAAGAGGCAAATATGAGAGCAGGTGCTGAGCTAGGGGATATTGATAGGCAGGAGTAGATAAGATATTCCAAGTAAACCATAATAACTATTATTGTAGAATTTTTTATTTTATTTGTAGATACAACTTTTTGAGCATACAATGACACATTTGATGTTAAATGCTAGGTAAATAAACCTTTGTTTTTCTCACAGGAAAACATCACAACATTGGGAGTACTGAGAGCCAAACTGATAAGGTACAATTCAATACTATCCTTCACTTCTAATAACTGCAGGTCTAAGACTATCTATCTATCTATCTATTTATCTATCATATATCTATCTATCTATTTATTTATCATATATCTATTTATTTATCTATCTATCTGTATCTATTTATCTATCATATATCTATCTATCTATCTATCTATCTATCTATCATATATCTATCTATTGTTTCCTTACATTCCTCCTCCAATGGATTTATTCTTCCCTGTACCTCTATGATGTACTTTTAAAGTCCTTTTGAAATTAGTACTATTATTATTATTATTAATAATAAGTTGCTAAAATATTCTGTATGAGACTAAGGTTGTTCTTCTCAAGGTCACAGGTCACCCGTATAATATCACTGTATATACACTTAGAATAGCAATCAATCTTTCCCTAGCACGTACTATAACCAAAATAGATAGATTAGATACCTATATACACAGAGAGAAGTGCTCCCCAGGAAAAAATTCCAGTATCTTGTTCTTTGACACGTCACCACCTCAGTTTCTCTTTAGCATCTCCTGGCTGGCCAGTCTGTGTATCGGAAGAGAAGTCGAGGAAAGCTCAACCCTGTAATGCTTACGTGAAAGGAAAAACAAACCTCCAGTCCAGACCTCACTCTTAGCGGTATCCAGAATAAGGCATACAGGCAAAAAAATATTCTTTATTATTCTATATTTAAGAGCTCCGCACACACACACACTTGTACAAAGACCATCTGATGCATTTCGCCCCTCTGACGCTTTCTCAAAGATTTTTATTTAGATTTTTTTGCCTGTATGCATTATTCTGGATACCGCTAAGAGTTGCATCTTTTACAGGAACTTTCCTGAAGAATATCAGTGTCATCCTGCCTAAAAAAGGTCTGTCCACCCTAAAATACCAAGCAATCCTCCTCTGAACGAGAAACATGGCAACCCTAAACAATTGGCAGGGAGTCAACGTCTGGTTTCCCCCATCACCCTTAAGGAGACTTTCCCCAAGGCCATAATACAAATATAAAGAGTAAGAAGCCGTCAACCAGGGACAAACAACAGCTCAGTAGTTTGTTCTTTGGTGGACCACCACCTGGAAACAGATTAGACAGATAATTCACCTATGCATTAAATAAAGTAAAAACTACAAAGTGCAAAACACTACTGTATGCTTTGAGGTGGGAGAGTTTCAAAAATTATATAATGTTTTTTATAATTATATTTGTTTTAGTGTAGGGATTACCCTCCCACCTGACACCTCCCCCCCCCCCCCCCCGATCACTACCTTATCCCTCCCAGACCGCTCTCTAACCCCCCTTCCATTGCTTCCAGCCATGCTTGTTACTGGCAGCCATTTCACATGGTGCAAGGGGGTTAAAGTGAATGTAAAGTTGAATGAATGAGTGTCCAGTTTATAAAAATATTATTAAAAACAGGGGCACCTTCATTCATTAAACTTTACATTGCAGCGTTTTTTTAAAAATACTTACCTTTTTCTTTAGGAAACCCAGACCGACGATCCTTCGCACGCAACTCCTCTGTACTTAGCATATTGATGACGAAACCGGCTTCCTCCAATCATTGTGTGGCCTCAAGAGCTGGATGCTCCGGGGTGCACACCATGATTGGAAGAAGCCGGTTTCGTCAGTGCTGTGCTAGTACAGAGTGAGAAGCGGACTGAGGATAGCCGGTCGCTGGTCTGAGTTTCCTAAATAAAAAGGTATTTTAAAAAAATGCTGCAATGTAAAGTTTAATGAATGAAAGTGACCCTGATTTTAATAGTATTTTTAAAAACCAGGCACTCCATTAAAATGTACATTAACTTTAAATACTTGCAATAAAATTAGATGCATTTATAGTACAGTCATGGACAATTTCTTAACATATGGGAACACCAGCATCAAAGGCCACATATAAATGTATGGGTATTAAACAAACAAATAATTATATTAAAGTGAATGTAAATTTTGATGATAAAGTGCCTGGTTTTTAAAAATACGATTAAAAACAGGGGCACTTTATTCATCAAAATTTACATTTCACTCGTGTTGTGAAAATACTTACCTTTTAATCTTGAGAGCCGCTTCAGCGATTCCCCCGGTTGTCGCAAGCCTCTTCATACGTCAGAAATGACAGATCGGTCATTCTCCAATCACGGCTTCCCCTCGGCAGAATCAGTGTCTGATTCAACGATGTGATTGAAGGAAGCCGGATTCCTCATTTTAAACCCAGGAAGAGGCTTTGCGATAAGCGGGGGAAGCGATGCAGCGGCTATCAAGATTAAAAGGTAAGTATTTTCACAACAGGAGTGAAATGTAAATTTTGATGAATTAAAGTGCCCCTGTTTTTATTCGGATTTTTAAAAGCCGGGCACTTTATCATCTAAATTTACATTCACTTTAATTATAAAAATATCCAGTGACATAGGGCCAGCTGTAGTTGAAATCAAAGTTCAGATCAGCACTTCCGCATTGTGCAAAGAAGCTGAAATTCAGACTTGCAAAAGGTGAGGGGGCTTACACTTTCAGGATCCCTCTCATAGAGCCACAAATAATGGATATGGAAAATACAAGAGAAGGTTGCACTCCATAAAGTATGAACAGTCTTTATTAAAGCTACAGCAACGTTCCTGCCCCTTTCTCAAGCTCAGAGAGAGCTTTATTGCAAGTATTTAACACCCTTGCGAAATAAAGTTCCTAGTTTATGGAGTGTTACCTTCTCTTCTATATTCCTTAGGGACAGCTTTAGGTTAGCTTGCAGGGTACCCTCTTTCTGCTGTTATCGCCCCAAGAGCTCGTTTAAATTGTAAAAAACAAAAGAATGCTAATGGGGAGCTCCTCTGTATAAAACATAACCTTTATTGCTACAATGCCGTAGTCTGTTTGGGAGGGCCGTTAGATGTATTGACGAGTTTATTGACTGCAAGGTTGGCTTGCACTTAAAGGGACAGTCTACACCAAAAATGTTATTGCTTAAAAAGATAGTTAAGGCCTTCACTACCCATCCCCCAGCTTTTCATAACCAATATTGTTATATTAATATCATTTATAACATCTAAAGCTCTAAGGGGTTTATTTATTATATATCGAGCAGACATGATTCGCTATAGCATATGCTGTCTGCATTTATCACTGCACAAGCATTTCTAGTGAAATGCTTGTGCGATGCCGCCCCTGCTCACTGGCGGGCAATTGGCCCCTAGCTAAAAGGTGGCAAACAGGTAAAGGAGCAGCGGTCTTATGACGAGCCTGAAGCATTGGAACTCTGAAACAGCATCCGCTGCTTAATAAACAGAGCCCTAAATTTCTGCCTGTTTTTAAGCCCCTGCAGGCCGTCTTTATCTCAGTCTATTTTATAAGCTTTTCACAGCAAGACAGAGCTAGTTCATGTATACCATATAGATAACACTGTACTCACTCCTGTGGAGTTACAAATGAGGCCGCACTCTTGGCTAAACTGCAAGTTGTAAACAGCCCTGAGATCAGGGGGCAGTCTGCAGAGGCTTAGATACAAGGTAATCACATAGGTAAAACGTATATTAATATAACTGAGATAAGGGGGCAGTCTGCAGAGGTTTAGATACAAGGTAATCACATAGGTAAAACGTATATTAATATAACTGAGATAAGGGGGCATTCTGCAGAGGCTTAGATACAAAGTAATCACAGAGGTAAAACGTATATTAATATAACTGAGATAAGGGGGCAGTCTGCAGAGGATTAGATACAAGGTAATCACAGAGGTAAAAAGTATATTAATATAACTGAGATAAGGGGGCAGTCTGCAGAGGTTTAGATACAAGGTAATCACAGAGGTAAAAAGTATATTAATATAAACGAGATAAGGGGGCAGTCTGCAGAGGTTTAGATACAAGGTAATCACAGAGGTAAAAAGTATATTAATATAACTGAGATAAGGGGGCAGTCTGCAGAGGTTTAGATACAAGGTAATCACAGAGGTAAAAAGTATATTAATATAACTGAGATAAGGAGCAGTCTGCAGAGGATTAGATACAAGGTAATCACAGAGGTAAAAAGTATATTAATATAAACGAGATAAGGGGGCTGTCTGCAGAGGTTTAGATACAAGGTAATCACAGAGGTAAAAAGTATATTAATATAACTGAGATAAGGGGCAGTCTGCAGAGGCTTAGATTCAAGGTAATCACAGAGGTAAAAAGTGTATTAATATAACTGAGATAAGGGGCAGTCTGCAGAGGCTTAGATACAGGGTAATCACAGAGGTAAAAAGTATATTAATATAACTGAGATAAGGGGGCAGTCTGCAGAGGCTTAGATACAAGGTAATCACAGAGGTAAAAAGTATATTAATATAACTGAGATAAGGGGGCAGTCTGCAGAGGCTTAGATACAAGGTAATCACAGAGGTAAAAAGTGTATTAATATAACTGAGATAAGGGGGCAGTCTGCAGAGGCTTAGATACAAGATAATCACAGAGGTAAAAAGTATATTAATATAACTGAGATAAGGAGCAGTCAGCAGAGGCTTAGATACAAGGTCATCACAGAGGTAAAAAGTATATTAATATAACTGAGATAAGGGGGCAGTCTGCAGAGGCTTAGATACAAGATAATCACAGAGGTAAAAAGTATATTAATATAACTGAGATAAGGGGGCAGTCTGCAGAGGTTTAGATACAAGGTAATCACAGAGGTAAAACGTATATTAATATAACTGAGATAAGGGGGCATTCTGCAGAGGCTTAGATACAAGGTAATCACAGAGGTAAAAAGTATATTAATATAACTGAGATAAGGAGCAGTCTGCAGAGGCTTAGATACAAGGTAATCACAGAGGTAAAACGTATATTAATATAACTGAGATAAGGGGGGCATTCTGCAGAGGCTTAGATACAAGGTAATCACAGAGGTAAAACGTATATTAATATAACTGAGATAAGGGGGCATTCTGCAGAGGCTTAGATACAGGGTAATCACAGAGGTAAAACGTATATTAATATAACTGAGATAAGGGGGCAGTCTGCAGAGGTTTAGATACAAGGTAATCACAGAGGTAAAACGTATATTAATATAACTGAGATAAGGGGGCATTCTGCAGAGGCTTAGATACAAGGTAATCACAGAGGTAAAAAGTGTATTAATATAACTGAGATAAGGGGGCAGTCTGCAGAGGCTTAGATACAAGGTAATCACAGAGGTAAAACGTATATTAATATAACTGAGATAAGGGGGCAGTCTGCAGAGGCTTAGATACAAGGTAATCACAGAGGTAAAATGTATATTAATATAACTGAGATCAGGGGGCAGTCTGCAGAGGTTTAGATACAAGGTAATCACAGAGGTAAAACGTATATTAATATAAAGGAGATAAGGGGGCATTCTGCAGAGGCTTAGATACAAGGTAATCACAGAGGTAAAAAGTATATTAATATAACTGAGATAAGGGGGCAGTCTGCAGAGGTTTAGATACAAGGTAATCACAGAGGTAAAAAGTATATTAATATAAACGAGATAAGGGGGCAGTCTGCAGAGGTTTAGATACAAGGTAATCACAGAGGTAAAAAGTATAATAATATAACTGAGATAAGGGGGCAGTCTGCAGAGGTTTAGATACAAGGTAATCACAGAGGTAAAAAGTATATTAATATAACTGAGATAAGGGGGCATTCTGCAGAGGCTTAGATACAGGGTAATCACAGAGGTAAAACGTATATTAATATAACTGAGATAAGGGGGCAGTCTGCAGAGGTTTAGATACAAGGTAATCACAGAGGTAAAACTTATATTAATATAACTGAGATAAGGGGGCATTCTGCAGAGGCTTAGATACAAGGTAATCACAGAGGTAAAAAGTATATTAATATAACTGAGATAAGGAGCAGTCTGCAGAGGCTTAGATACAAGGTAATCACAGAGGTGAAAAGTGTATTAATATAACTGAGATAAGGGGGCAGTCTGCAGAGGCTTAGATACAAGGTAATCACAGAGGTAAAACGTATATTAATATAACTGAGATAAGGGGGCATTCTGCAGAGGCTTAGATACAAGGTAATCACAGAGGTAAAAAGTATATTAATATAACTGAGATAAGGAGCAGTCTGCAGAGGCTTAGATACAAGGTAATCACAGAGGTAAAAAGTGTATTAATATAACTGAGATAAGGGGGCAGTCTGCAGAGGCTTAGATACAAGGTAATCACAGAGGTAAAACGTATATTAATATAACTGAGATAAGGGGGCATTCTGCAGAGGCTTAGATACAAGGTAATCACAGAGGTAAAAAGTGTATTAATATAACTGAGATAAGGGGGCAGTCTGCAGAGGCTTAGATACAAAGTAATCACAGAGGTAAAACGTATATTAATATAACTGAGATAAGGGGGCATTCTGCAGAGGCTTAGATACAAGGTAATCACAGAGGTAAAAAGTATATTAATATAACTGAGATAAGGAGCAGTCTGCAGAGGCTTAGATACAAGGTAATCACAGAGGTAAAAAGTGTATTAATATAACTGAGATAAGGGGGCAGTCTGAAGAGGCTTAGATACAAGGTAATCACAGAGGTAAAACGTAAATTAATATAACTGAGATAAGGGGGCATTCTGCAGAGGCTTAGATACAAGGTAATCACAGAGGTAAAAAGTATATTAATATAACTGAGATAAGGAGCAGTCTGCAGAGGCTTAGATACAAGGTAATCACAGAGGTAAAAAGTGTATTAATATAACTGAGATAAGGGGGCAGTCTGCAGAGGCTTAGATACAAGGTAATCACAGAGGTAAAAAGTGTATTAATATAACTGAGATAAGGGGGCAGTCTGCAGAGGCTTAGATACAAGGTAATCACAGAGGTAAAATGTATATTAATATAACTGAGATAAGGGGGCAGTCTGCAGAGGTTTAGATACAAGGTAATCACAGAGGTAAAATGTATATTAATATAACTGAGATAAGGGGGCATTCTGCAGAGGCTTAGATACAAAGTAATCACAGAGGTAAAACGTATATTAATATAACTGAGATAAGGGGGCAGTCTGCAGAGGATTAGATACAAGGTAATCACAGAGGTAAAAAGTATATTAATATAACTGAGATAAGGGGGCAGTCTGCAGAGGTTTAGATGCAAGGTAATCACAGAGGTAAAAAGTATATTAATATAAACGAGATAAGGGGGCAGTCTGCAGAGGTTTAGATACAAGGTAATCACAGAGGTAAAAAGTATATTAATATAACTGAGATAAGGGGGCAGTCTGCAGAGGTTTAGATACAAGGTAATCACAGAGGTAAAAAGTATATTAATATAACTGAGATAAGGAGCAGTCTGCAGAGGATTAGATACAAGGTAATCACAGAGGTAAAAAGTATATTAATATAAACGAGATAAGGGGGCAGTCTGCAGAGGTTTAGATACAAGGTAATCACAGAGGTAAAAAGTATATTAATATAACTGAGATAAGGAGCAGTCTGCAGAGGATTAGATACAAGGTAATCACAGAGGTAAAAAGTATATTAATATAACTGTGTTGTTTATGCAAAACTGGGGAATGGTAATAAAGGGATTATCTATCTTTTAAACAATAACAATATTGGAGTTGACTGTCACTTTAATAGTCATGGAGCATTTGCAATGGGAGCACAATGAGTACGATTTTTGTGTTAGTACTGCCGTAAAGTATATTGCGCTCCTAAGAACTTTATCACACTTTTGAGTGTAATTATTTACACATTCTGGGGTCAATTTATCAAGCTCCTTCAGGCTGGCTGGAAACCGAAGTTATGAAGCAGCGCTCTAAAGACCGCTGCTCCGTAACTAGTCCACCTGCTCTGAGGCCGCGGACAGAAATCAACCCGCAGGGGGCGACATTGCACCAGCAGTTCACAAGAATGATAAATGCCGACAGCGTATGAATGTGCGGCAGACATGATACGCTACATCGTATCATGTCCGTCCGCACTTTTATAAATATACCCCTCTGACTGTAATACCGGCAGTGCAACAGCACAGGGGTTACTTTGATGTTAGTTTTAAATTGTTACCACCTTTTTTGCCCACTCACCAGAATTCCCCAAAGCACACATTCTTAGTTCCACTGTTTCCTGCAGACACAAAAACTATGGCAGACACTCTTAGTTCCACTGTTTCCTGCAGACACAAAAACTATGGCACACACTCTTAGTTCCACTGTTTCCTGCAGACACAAAAACTATGGCAGACACTCTTAGTTCCACTGTTTCCTGCAGACCCAAAAACTATGGCAGACACTCTTAGTTCCACTGTTTCCTGCAGACACAAAAACTATGGCACACATTCTTAGTTCCGCTGTTTCCTGCAGACACAAAAACTATGGCAGACACTCTTAGTTCCACTGTTTCCTGCAGACACAAAAACTATGGCACACACTCTTAGTTCCACTGTTTCCTGCAGACACAAAAACTATGGCACACACTCTTAGTTCCACTGTTTCCTGCAGACACAAAAACTATGGCAGACACTCTTAGTTCCACTGTTTCATGCAGACACAAAAACTATGGCAGACACTCTTAGTTCCACTGTTTCCTGCAGACACAAAAACTATGGCACACATTCTTAGTTCCACTGTTTCCTGCAGACACAAAAACTATGGCACACTCTCTTAGTTCCACTGTTTCCTGCAGACACAAAAACTATGGCACACACTCTTAGTTCCACTGTTTCCTGCAGACACAAAAACTATGGCAGACACTCTTAGTTCCACTGTTTCCTGCAGACACAAAAACTATGGCACACATTCTTAGTTCCACTGTTTCCTGCAGACACAAAAACTATGGCAGACACTCTTAGTTCCACTGTTTCCTGCAGACACAAAAACTATGGCAGACACTCTTAGTTCCACTGTTTCCTGCAGACACAAAAACTATGGCAGACACTCTTAGTTCCACTGTTTCCTGCAGACACAAAAACTATGGCACACATTCTTAGTTCCACTGTTTCCTGCAGACACAAAAACTATGGCAGACACTCTTAGTTCCACTGTTTCCTGCAGACACAAAAACTATGGCAGACACTCTTAGTTCCACTGTTTCCTGCAGACACAAAAACTATGGCAGACACTCTTAGTTCCACTGTTTCCTGCAGACACAAAAACTATGGCACACATTCTTAGTTCCACTGTTTCCTGCAGACACAAAAACTATGGCACACACTCTTAGTTCCACTGTTTCCTGCAGACACAAAAACTATGGCACACACTCTTAGTTCCACTGTTTCCTGCAGACACAAAAACTATGGCACACACTCTTAGCTCTGCCTTTTTCTCAGGGCCCACAAAAGAGGTCTGCATGTGACCTATAAGCCATCTTTGATATTAACATCTTGAGTACTAACGACGGCTCTGAGCTGACGCAGAGTTTCCCACTCTGGTGCTAACGACATCTCAGAGCCGTCGCTAGCACTCTCCAACCTTGAGGGAGATCTGGGGGCTCCCACCCGGCGATCGTGCCTGTAGAGTGACAGGCATCGCTGGGGCTTACT
The DNA here is from genome assembly GCF_027579735.1 of Bombina bombina. Classification (NCBI taxonomy): domain Eukaryota; kingdom Metazoa; phylum Chordata; class Amphibia; order Anura; family Bombinatoridae; genus Bombina; species Bombina bombina. The sequence goes on along the minus strand of NC_069505.1, from coordinate 57,881,179 downwards.
GTTTTGCATGATGACGTCACTGCGCAACTTTATTTATACTTAACAATGTTAAGTATAGGAGCAGGGGGCATGCTGCTTAGAAGCCTGTATCTCAGGCATATAAGCAGCTGCAGACCCCCAAGACCCACCGTTGGAAAGGTAATCTTTCCAAAAGTGTAAGTCTTGGGGGTCTGCAAAAAATAAAAAAAAAAGTTTAACAAAAATTGTTCAAAAAATAAAATAAAATAAAAAAACATTAAAAAATCTTAGCACCCAGGTGGGAAAGTGCTTAGCACTCAAAGGGTTAAAGGGATATGATACCCAAAAATATTATTTTGTGATTGAGACAGAGATAACCATGCTTGCTTTGTTCCCATGATATTCTGTGGTGAAGAGATACCTAGGTAGGCATCTGAATCACTATATGGCAGGAAATAGTGCTGCCATCTAGTGTCTTGCATATGGATAACATACTTGCAAAACTGCTGCCATATAGTGCTCTAGAAATGGCTAAACTTTTATCCCTAATTTTCAACAAAAGATACCAAATATTGATAGAAGTAAATAAGAAAGTTGTATAAAATTGCATGCTCTGTCTGAATCATGAAAGAAAAAAAAATGGGGTTTCATATCCCTTTAAACATTTCTAGATATTATCACAACGATTGTAAACTGCTGTTTCTGTAAATAGCCCATAGATTACTAAATACACAATAGAACTGAACTTGTTTAGTGTATCCATTTAATTGTAGCAAAGAAAAAAAATTAAATGGACAAGAAACCCAACATTTTTCTTTCATGATTTAAGTAAAACATACAATTTTATACAATATTGTCGAAGTTGCTTCATTCTCTTGGTATCATTTGCTGAAGGAGCAGCAATGCACTACTGGTTGCTGACTGAACACATGAGTGAGCCAATGACAATCAGTATATATATATATATATATATGCAGCCACCAATCAGCAGACAGAACCTAGGTTCTCTGCTGCTCCTGAGCTTTCCTAGATAAACCTTTCAGTAAAGGATAACAAGAGAAGGAAGCAAATTAAGTAATTGAAGTAAATTGAAAAGTTGTTTAAAATGTTCTGTCTAAATCAGTGTTTCTCAACTCCAGTCCTCAGGACCTTTAACAAGCCAGAGTTTCGTGATATCTTAAAGGGACACTGAACCCAAATTTTCTCTTTTGTGTTTCAGATAGAGCAGCAATTTTAAGCAACTTTCTAATTTATTACTATCAAATTTTCTTCGTTCTCTTGGTATCATTATTTGAAAAGAAAGAATGTAAGTTTAAAGGCCAGCCTATTTTTGGTGAACAACCTGGGTTGTTCTTGTTGATTGGGGGATAAATTCACCCACCAATAAACAAGTGCTGTTCAGAGTCCTAAACCAAAAATTGTCTGGCTCCTTAGTTTAGATGCCTTCTTTTTCTCTTGTAAGATGTATCGAGTCCACGGATTCATCCATACTTGTGAGATATTCTCCTTCCCTACAGGAAGTGGCAAAGAGAGCACCCACAGCAGAGCTGTCTATATAGCTCCTCCCTTAGCTCCGCCCCCCAGTCATTCTCTTTGCCTGCTTAACTGCTAGGAAGGGTAAAGTGAGTGTGGTGACAAAAATGTTAGTTTTTATTTTCTCAAGCAAACGTTTGTTATTTTAAATGGTACCAGTGTGTACTATTTACTCTCTGGCAGAAAAGGGATGAAGATTTCTGCAAGGAGGATGATGATCTTAGCATTTTGTAACTAAGATCCACTGCTGTTCTCACAAGGGCTGAAGAGTACAGGATAACTTCAGTTGGGGGAACGGTTTGCAGGCTAAACTGCATTGAGGTATGTTCAGTCTATTTTTTTCTAGACAAACTGTGTTATTTCTAGAAAAGGCTGGCAATATCCAGTATTCAGTAAAAGAGGAATCCAAGCTTGCATAAAGGGCTCATAGTTACTGGTGACTGATAGGAAAAAACGTTTTGGTTTAATTGCAAATATAACGTTTTTTGAGGGACTTTAAGGGGTCTTTGTGGCTTGTTTAAGGGTTATTAACCAACATGGCTAGTTTAAGAAGCACTCTGTTGTGTTTCTTTTAGGCCCCATAGAGTGAGGTGGGAGGGGCCTATTTTCGCGCCTCAGTTGCGCAGTTTCTTTACCTCAGAAGCATCCAGCTACTTCTCCAGAGGTTTCTACTGTATTTGAGGGCTGTAAAGAGGTTTTTTTCCCCACAAATCATTCCTAAAGGGCAGGTAGGCGCCACAGCAGAGCTGTGGCAAGGTGCTGAACGTTATTTTACAGGTTTTGAAGTTTTTTCAATCCGGTTTTTACATTAAGGGGTTAATTGTTTATTTGCAAAGTTACTAAGGCTTTATGATGCTACTGAAAAATTTTTGTTTTGTTTACTGTTTTGCAGAGTTTGTGCAGCTTTTTTTCTCTTAAAGGCACAGTACCGTTTTTGTTTAAAGTGTTATTTACTTTGATTAAAGTGTTTTCCAAGCTTGCTTGCTACATTACTATCCCGTTTAACATGTCTGACACCAAGGAAAATCCTTGTTCAATGTGTTTAGAAGCCATTGTGGAACCCCCTCTTAGAATGTGTCCCACTTACACTGATATGTCTATAAATTATAAAGAGCATATTTTAGCACTTAAAAATATTGCAATAGATGATTCTCAGTTAGAAGGAAATGAGGGTTTAGCATCTAGCTCTACCCAAGTGTCACAACCAGTAACACCCACACAAGTGACGCCAAGTAACTCTAATGCGTCGAATTCATTTACTTTACAAGACATGGCCACAGTTATGAATAAAACCCTCACACAGGTTTTCTCTAAACTGCCTGGTTTACAAGGAAAGCGTGACAGCTCTGGGTTAAGAACAAATGCTGAGCCGTCTGACGCTTTAGTAGCCGTATCCGATATACCCTCACAATGTTCTGAAGTAGGGGTAAGGGATTTGTTATCTGAGCGAGAGATTTCTGATTCAGGAAAGACGCTCCCTCAGACAGATTCTGATATGACGGCCTTTAAATTTAAGCTTGAACACCTCCGCTTATTGCTCAAGGAGGTATTAGCTACTCTAGACGATTGTGACCCTATAGTAGTCCCAGAGAAATTGTGTAAAATGGACAGATACTTAGAGGTTCCTGTTTACACTGATGTTTTTCCAGTCCCTAAGAGGATTGTGACTATTGTTACTAAGGAGTGGGATAGACCAGGTATTCCGTTCGCTCCCCCTCCTGTTTTTAAGAAAATGTTTCCCATATCTGACAGCATACAGGACTCGTGGCAGACGGTTCCTAAGGTGGAGGGAGCTATTTCTACTCTTGCTAAGCGTACAACTATACCTATCGAAGACAGTTGTGCTTTCAAAGATCCTATGGATAAAAAATGAGAGGGTCTCCTAAAGAAAATTTTTGTTCATCAAGGTTTTATTCTCCAACCTATTGCATGCATTGTTCCTGTAACTACTGCAGCTGCTTTCTGGTTCGAGGCTCTAGAAGAGGCTCTCCAGGTGGAGACTCCATTAGAGGATATTATGGATAGAATTAAGGCCCTTAAGTTGGCTAATTCTTTCATTACAGATGCCGCTTTCCAAATGGCTAAATTAGCGGCAAAGAATTTAGGTTTTGCCATTTTAGCACGCAGGGCGTTATGGCTTAAGTCCTGGTCTGCTGATGTGTCATCAAAATCTAAATTGTTGAACATCCCTTTCAAAGGAAAGACCCTATTCGGGCCTGCACTGAAAGAAATTATTTCAGACATCACTGGAGGGAAAAGGCCATGCCCTCCCTCAGGATAAAACAAATAAGATGAGGACCAAACAAAATAATTTTCGTTCCTTTCGGAACTTCAAGGGTGGTCCCGCTTCAGCTTCCCCTGCAGCAAAGCAAGAGGGGAATTCTGTCCAATCCAAGTCAGTCTGGAGACCTAACCAGGCTTGGAACAAAGGTAAACAGGCCAAGAAGCCTGCTGCTGCCTCTAAGACAGCATGAAGGGGTAGCCCCCTATCCGGGACCGGATCTAGTAGGGGCAGACTCTCTCTCTTCGCTCAGGCTTGGGCAAGAGATGTTCACCATTCCTGGGCTTTAGAAATTGTGTCACAAGGATATCTTCTGGACTTCAAAGACTCCCCCCCCCCCCCAAGGGGGAGATTTCACATTAATCAATTGTCTGCAAACCAGACAAAGAGAGAGGCGTTCTTACGCTGTGTAGAAGACCTACATACCATGGGAGTGATCCACCCAGTTCCAAGAGCGGAACAAGGGCTAGGTTTTTACTCCAACCTGTTTGTGGTTCCCAAAAAAGAGGGAACTTTCAGAACGATCATGGATCTCAAAATTCTAAACAAATTCCTCAGAGTACCATCTTTCAAGATGGAGACTATTCAGACTATTTTTCCTCTGATCCAGGAGGGTCAAAATATGACTACCATGGATTTAAAGGATGCGTATCTACACATCCCTATTCACAGAGATCATCATCAATTCCTCAGATTCGCCTTTCTGGACAGGCATTACCAGTTTGTGGCCCTTCCTTTCGGGTTGGCCATGGCTCCCAGAATTTTCACAAAGGTGCTAGGGTCCCTTTTGGCGGTTCTAAGACCGCGGGGTATAGCAGTGGCGCCTTATCTAGATGACATCTTAATTCAGGCGTCGACTTTCCAGCTAGCCAAGTCTCACACGGACATCGTGTTGGCTTTTCTGAGATCTCACGGGTGGAAGGTGAACATAAAAAAGAGTTCTCTCGTCCCTCTCACAAGAGTTTCCTTCCTAGGGACTAGGGACGACAGATGCCAGCCTGCTAGGCTGGGGTGCAGTCTGGAAATCCCTGAAAGCACAGGGCTTATGGTCTCGGGAGGAAACTCTCCTCCCGATAAACATACTAGAACTGAGAGCGATATTCAATGCGTTTCAGGCGTGGCCTCAGCTAGCTGTGGCCAAATTTATCAGATTTCAGTCGGACAACATCACGACTGTAGCCTATATCAATCATCAAGGAGGAACACGGAGTTCTCTAGCGATGATGGAGGTAACCAAAATAATCCAATGGGCGGAGGATCACTCTTGCCATCTCTCAACAATCCATATCCCAGGGGTAGAGAACTGGGAGGCGGATTTCCTAAGTCATCAGACTTTTCATCCGGGGGAGTGGGAGCTCCATCCGGAGGTATTTGCCCAGCTGACTCAGCTGTGGGGCACACCAGAATTGGATCTGATGGCGTCCCGACAGAACGCCAAACTTCCTTGTTATGGGTCCAGGTCCCGGGATCCCCAGGCGGTACTGATAGATGCTCTAGCAGTGCCCTGGTCCTTCAATCTGGCTTATGTATTTCCACCATTTCCTCTCCTCCCACGTCTGGTTGCCAGAATCAAGCAGGAGAGAGCTTCGGTGATTCTGATAGCCGCGCAGGACTTGGTATGCAGACCTGGTGGACATGTCATCTGTTCCACCGTGGACTCTGCCAATGAGGCAGGACCTTCTAATCCAAGGTCCATTCAAGCATCCAAATCTAATTTCTCTGCGTCTGACTTCTTGGAGATTGAACGCCTGATTCTATCAAAGCGTGGTTTCTCTGAGTCGGTCATTGATACCCTGATTCAGGCTAGAAAGCCTGTCACCAGAAAAATCTATCATAAGATTTGGCGCAAATATCTTTGTTGGTGTGAATCCAAGGGTTACTCATGGAGTAAGATTAGGATTACTAGAATGTTGTCCTTTCTCCAAGAAGGATTGGAGAAGGGATTATTAGCTAGTTCCTTAAAAGGACAAATATCTGCTTTGTCTATTCTTTTACACAAACATCTGGCAGATGTCCCAGACGTTCAAGCGTTTAGTCAGGCCTTGGTCAGGATCAAGCCTGTATTTAAACATGTTGCTCCGCCATGGAGCCTACACTTGGTTCTTAATGTTCTTCAAGGGTTCCGTTTGAACCTATGCATTCCATTGATATTAAGCTTCTATCTTGGAAAGTTTTGTTTTTAGTAGCTATCTCTTGGGCTCGAAGAGTTTCTGAGTTATCTGCTTTACAGTGTGACTCACCTTACCTTGTTTTCCATGCAGATAAGGTGGTTTTGCATACCAAACCGGTGTTTCTTCCTAAGGTTGTTTCTAATAGGAATATCAATCAGGAGATTGTTGTTCCTTCTCTGTGTCCTAATCCTTCATCAAAGAAGGAACGTCTGTTGCACAATCTTGATGTGGTTCGTGCTTTTAAGTTCTACTTACAAGCAACTAAAGATTTCCGTCAAACATCTTCATTGTTTGTTGTTTATTCTGGTAAACGGAGAGGTCAAAAGGCTATGGCTACCTCTCTTTCCTTTTGGCTGAAAAGCATTATCCGTTTGGCTTATGAGACTGCTGGCCAGCAGCCTCCTGAAAGAATTACTGCTCATTCTACTAGGGCAGTGGCTTCCACATGGGCTTTTAAAAATGAGGCTTCTGTTGAACAGATTTGTAAGGCGGCGACTTGGTCTTCGCTTCATACTTTTTCCAAATTTTACAAATTCGATACTTTTGCTTCTTCGGAGGCTATTTTTGGGAGAAAGGTTTTACAAGCAGTGGTGCCTTCCGTTTAGGGTACCTCCCTTCATCCGTGTCCTAAAGCTTTGGTATTGGTATCCCACAAGTATGGATGAATCCGTGGACTCGATACATCTTACAAGAGAAAACAGAATTTATGCTTACCTGATAAATTTCTTTCTCTTGTGATGTATCGAGTCCATGGCCCGCCCTGTCTGTTTAAAACAGGTAGTATATTTTTAATTAAAAAACTTCAGTCACCACTGCACCCTATAGTTTCTCCTTTTTCTTCCTAGCCTTCGGTCGAATGACTGGGGGGGCTGAGCTAAGGGAGGAGCTATATAGACAGCTCTGCTGTGGGTGCTCTCTTTGCCACTTCCTCTAGGGAAGGAGAATATCCCACAAGTATGGATGAATCCGTGGACTCGATACATCACAAGAGAAAGAAATGTATCAGGTAAGAATAAATTCTGTTTTCAAATAAAGATAGCAAGAGAACGAAGACAAATTGATAATAGGAGTAAATTAGAAAGTTGCTTAAAATTGCTGCCCTATCTGAATCACAAAATAAAAAATTTGGTTTTAGTGTCCCTTTAACTAGGACACAGGTGAAATAATTAGCTGATGGGTGAGAGCAGGTTAGTAACCATGGTTACTGATCAGCTGATTATTTCACCAGCTGTGCTCTAGTTTCGATATAATGAATATCTGGCCTGTTAAAGGGACATGAAACCCATTTTTTTTCTTTCATTATTCAGATAGAGAATACAATGTTAAACAACTTTCTAATTTACTTCTATTATCTAATTTGTTTCATTCTCTTGGTATCATTTGTTGAAGGAGCAGCAATGCACTAATGGTTTCTAACTGAACACATGGGTGAGCCAATCACAATCGATATATATATATATATATATATATATGCATTCACCAATCAGCAGCTAGAACCTAGGTTATCTGCTGCTCCTAAGCTTACATAGACAAACTTTTCAGCAAAGGATAACAAGAGAAGGAAGCACATTAAATGATAGAAGTAAATTGGAAAGTTGTTTAAAATTGTATTCTCTATCTGAATCATGAAAGAAAAAATTTTGGATTTCATGTCCATTAAAGGGTCCTGAGGACTGGAGTTGAGAATGTCTTATTATGACTTTACTGTCCCTTTAAACTATACATTACAGCTAAAAGGGATAGGAAACCCCAACATTTTCTTTAGTGATTCAGACAGAGCATAGAATTTTAGAAAGGTTTCTTATCTACTTCTATTCCCAAACATGTATTGTTCCCTTCATATTCTTTGTTGAAGAGACACCTAGGTTGTTGTCAGCAGCACCACATGACAGGAAATTGCGCTGCCATCTACTGCTCTTAAAAACGGATAACATTCTTGCAAATCTGCTGCCCTATAGCACTCCAGAAACGTGCACGCTCCTAAAGTTACCTACCTGCTTTTCAACAAAAGATACCAAGAGCACAAAGAAAATGTGATAAAAAGAAAATTGTTGATTTTCGTGTTCCTTTAAAACATGGCAGGTGTTACAATTTGACTGATGATATTTTTCCAAATACATTAAATGCAGGTTATGCTTAAATAGTTTTTGTCGTTGTTTGGCTCTATAAATGTGTAGGAATACAAACAAGATAATATAAAGGTGTTAATAATGAGATTACTGTTAATGAGAGTCATAAAAAGCCTACACGCATGAAGTCTCAGACGCACATTAACAGCTGCACGTACACTAATTAAAGAGGAAACAATCCCGGATTTGTTTTATAGGGAATTCACTTTGTGCAAATCTGCTGTACCATATAATGCTTCAATTACCTCTCCATATATGTCAACCTGTCAAAAAGAAAAAACGCTTTTGTTTGGAAAGGTTAGCTAGGCCTTTTTGCACGGAGTAAATGTTATTGTTTGACTATGTATTTATACGTTATGTATAGGTTATAAACAATGAAGATACAGATGATGAAAGCTGCAAAAAGGATGAACAAGGTATTTTTTATATTTTTTAAACATTTACTTAGTAACATAGTAGATGAGGTTGAAAAAAAGACAGCAGTCCATTGAGTTCAACCTATACAAATCCTAAAGGGACACAGAACCCAATTTTTTTCTTGATTCAGATAGAGCAGCAATTTTTAACAACTTTCTAATTTACTCCTATTATCAATTTTTCTTCGTTCTCTTGCTATCTTTATTTGAAAAAAGGAGGCACCTAAGCTTTTATTTTGGTTCAGGACTCTGGATAGCACTTTTTTTATTGGTGGATGAATTTATCCACCAATCAGCAAGGACAACCCAGGATCTAAACTTTACATTATTGCCTTTCAAATAAAGATACCAAGAGAATAAAGAAAATTTGATAATAGGAGTAAATTAGAAAGTTGCTTAAAGGGACATAATACTCATATGCTAAATCACTTGAAACTGATGCAGTATAACTGTAAAAAGCTAACAGGAAAATATCACCTGAGCATCTCTATGTAAAAAAGGAAGATATTTTACCTCACAATTTCCTCAGCTCAGCAGAGTAAGTTCTGTGTAAAAAAAATATACTCAACTGCTGCCCAGCTGCAGTAAAAAAAAAATAATGAAGAAATGAACAGCAGCAAATCAGCATCAACAGTGCTGAGGTCATGAACTCTTTTACTGTGATCTCATGAGATTTCACTTAACTCTCATGAGATTTCATTGTAAACTTCCTTAAGCTGAATAGGGAAATAAGATGAGAGTGCACAAGGCTCAATCCTTCAGCTGTCCCGGGACAGACATACTGATTTGCTGCTTAGAAGTCCTTTACAATGGGATGTGGCTACGGAGGAACTTTTGACATAAAATATCTTTCTTTTTTACATAGAGATGTTCAGGTGATATTTTCTAGTCAGTTTTTTACAGCTATACTGCATCACTTTCAAGTGTTTCAACATTTGGGTATTATGGCCCTTTAAAATGTCATGCTATATCTGAATCACAAAAGAAAAAAATTGGGTTCAGTGTCCCTTTAATATACTTACAATAAAAAGCATCTGTGGGATTATGACTGAATGCCTCTAAATCAGAATCCCCCCTAAACGCGCTGAACCTGCCGAACCGCCGAGCTTCCATCAAAGATGGAGATTACTGGAGAAGCACATTTTTATTATCAAAGCCAGTGATGACCATACTTCCTAACAGAAGGGGGGGCACAAATCAATATTTTGAGAGCCTCAAGGGCCGCATATAAATTTATAGCTATTAAACACTCAAATAATATTTTCTAAAAATATCAAGTGGCACAGTGTAGACTAAGATAAGGTTGCTGGTTACCCTCTACTTGCTGTTCTCCACTCCAGAGGGATCTTTTGAGTTGTTGCTACCTTGTTTGCCTATTCACTAGAATTATATATTTTTCCTTGGACCATAAAAACTATGGCACGCATTCTTAGGTGAAGATTTAACAAGCAGTGGATGCTGCTTTCTACACCCATCGTTTCTGGCTCACCATAAACGTAAGTTAAAAAGCAGCAGTCTTAAGACCGCTGCTCCTTAACTTCTCCGCCACCTTTTAGGTGGCGGACTGAAATCATCCTGATCCTGATTGACACCCCCTGCTAGCAGATGATTGGCCTCCGGTGAGCAGGGGGGCGGCATTGCACAAGCATTTCACTAGAAATGCTTGGGCAATGATAAATGCCGACAGCGTATGCTGTCCACGTTTAGCGAATCATGTCCGCTCAACATTTAATAAATTCAGCCCATTTTTCTTTTCTTTTTTTCCTGGGGGCCATAAAAACATGGGCTGCCAGTTGGCCATCCCTGTTCATAGATTTTCCTCAAGCTAGGGTGTCTGTAATTATAATGTATTTGGAATATAAGGCGTAGGGCAGGCTATTTAATTATTGTATGCAGCTTTATAATACACAATTTATATTTTTTCCCACATTGTACAGACCTATTCTATTTTCAGAAGGACATAAAGTGGTGCATAGTCTAAAACAATATTCTGGTATTTGGGTGTTTTTAAGATCTCAAACAGATACAATATCTGGGCACTTGCCAGTAGCTTCAGTCCCCAATGTGCAACAAAATCCTTTTTCCGTGTATAAATGTATGGAGGTCCACAACCCTATTATACACAATAATGTGAGCGGAGTGTATAAACATGTCTTACAGGCTTGATGCTGAAGTTCGTAAAAGTTTGCCTCTTACCAGTAGCGGACCTACTCAACAGAGGGCTCTGGTGCAAGATTTTTTTTGGGGCCCCCTAAAGGTAACTCAGTAGAAGGCAAAAGTATTAATATACATTCTGCTCGATATAATGATTTTGAGGATAGATGGGCAGATACATAGATAGATAGATACATAGATAGATAGATACATAGATAGATAGATAGATAGATAGATTATAGGATGGATCTACAACCTGCACTAATTAAAGTCTTCCATGCATCAGGATTTAAACATTCTGCAGACACCTATGTATAGATTGGCTGTTATGGGCCCCCTCCAGCTCTTGGGCCCTGGTGCGACTGCACCTGCTGCACCAATGGTAGTTCTGCCCCTGCCTCTTACCATAAGCCGTGCACTGCTCGAGGAAACTATTGTGTTGGATGGGGCTGACCACCTGATGGTTATGCCAGGAGACCTCCGTTAGAGCCACAGGATCATTCCACTCAATACAAGCACGGTTTTGGGCCCAGTCAAACTCAATCCTAATTCCCAACTCCTCTCACTACCGGACTATGCCAGCAGTTACTGACGTAACTCTGTACAGGATAAAACATTCCCTATGGATTTACCCATCCTAAAAGCATATCTGCAACCATGACTGACTGTTTCTACGAGGCTGTCATCCGGTGACAGGGCAGAAAAGTTCCTCTTAACTATGTTGTGAATCTCTACTGATATCTATACTGATTAATAAACTTTACTCCCTTTTGACTTTGGGGCCTATCATCTAAACGGTCCTCTTCCTTTTGGTTCTGATTAATTGGCCTCTTGCAAAAGACCTAAAAACACTTTTTGGATTACAGATATGTGCATGTAGCAAATTGTTTCCAGATATCGGCTTTCTATAAAGCTCAATCTGTACCTATCCCATACTTGTCCACTTTAGCGTCACATCTAAATAATGAATGGATTCCTATCCAAAATCTGATGTAAACTGAATCCCTACATGATCAGATCCCATATTACCCTATTGACATCCACCAGAGTCTGAAAAAGATTGAAACTTTGAGAAGACACAAATGTAAGTCCTAATCATAGTGCTTTAATCTCAATCTCTGTCATGTCATGGCTGGAGCAGTTAATTACTGTAATCAACTGTACTTCATTAGTGATCTCCCCGTCTGGTTGGATAATGGACCCATCTGTGTGCTTCCTCCTCCTTCCCACCGCCTGCCTTTCTTGGGGGTCTGGAAAAAATCTGAGCTAACTCTTCTTTATCTGCATTATTGGAGTGCCTAAACCAGTAGCTGATTTCTCATCATATATAGATGTGGATGTATGGTATTTTAATATACCGCCCCATGAGGAAGGATGCTGCCTAACTGTTCTAATTGGTCCTGGTTGATTTATCTGATCTGATCTCTACCACTATATCCTGGTCCTGTCTCATCACCTGACCCCGCTCAACAGATTTTGCCTCGCTTTCAGAAAAGTCCACAGTCACAAAAATAGGAAATGTATTAATGCGTAGTCCTCTAGGAATAATACCCAGTTTGTGATACTTTTCAATTGTCCAAATATCCCATTTCAGTTTATTCTCTTTAATCAATAGTATTCTTTTTCTTCAGTTTATTGAGGGAAAAATTGGAATGGATCAGTTGCAAACACACTCTGTAGTTTGCAAAGAGTAATAGTACATCTTAGTGCTCCCATCAACTGAGGCTTCAGTTTTGACACACTTGTAATCCTAGTTGGACAAAGTCACTCGGCCGTGCTCACAGATTTATGAGATTACACTGTAATTAGTCTATCAAACAAATAAAATATCTGGGCACTTGATGGAAGCTTCAATCCCCAGTGTGCAACAAAATCCTTTTTCCATATATATCTATATCTATGGCACACTTCAACCCTATAATACACAATAATGTGAGCCAAGTGTATGAAAATGTCTAACTGGCTAAGCTTGATAACACCCCTAAACAACTTATGGTGCTTTGAATATTTAACAATTGGCTGGTTTCTGTCTTAGTTGTGGCACAGTAGTGAGGCAGCTTTGGTCTGCCTTTTGCTTGAAATGGCAGTTTGTCTTCCCTCTATTGTGACACGTACTTTAAATAAGAGAATCGATATAGGCACATTAAATTGCAATCCTCTGATCTGTGCCCCTTCCTGCTGAATAAAAACGTTATTTCTTTAAATTTTGAAGGAAACATCTTCCACCAAAATAAGTCAATGCCTTGGAAAGAACTGTGTTCACTGTCTAAAATAAACTACTTAACTTTTCAGTTGACAGGGTGTCTTTGATATTGCTTATGAACAAGTCAAAACCAGTATCCAACAGTTGAACTCCTTTTCAGGATGGCACAGATCCAGATTTGACGCCATGATTTTATAATAATGAATCACAATTGCCTATGACTCATGAATGGCTCTACCAAACCTCCTGTTAATCTTCTTTGTAATCTCATAAGTCCCTCAGGGAGGAACCTTTAAGTGACAACGAAGGTAGGAAAACAACAGAGACATTGAAGGCCTCATAAACATTCACACCAAAGTCACGCATGGAAGAAGAGGGTGGACCTAGTCCTTCCAAAAAAACTGATAAGCTACAGATTCGAGCATTAGACACCCTCACCATTCCCTTCATTGGAGACTGTAGCTGGTTCAGAGACCTCTACTTATTTACCAGAAGATATGCCAGACAAATTAAATTTCTGAAGAAATACAGGGTAGTCCAGGCAAACATGCTTCTTAGCTTGCTAGACCAAGAGCAGTGGAGACTGTTTTACTGCGATATTGTGATATTTAAGTAACTCAACGTTTAAAATGTCAATAGCATTGCATTGTTTTTATGATTTATTGATCCTTACTTTTCTATTGAATTTATTTTTTTCTGCTGTAAAATGCCTTACTGAAATGCATATTGATAGTGTAAGGCACCTTGTGGGCTTGGAATGCACTAAGGGTTATTGCCTGGTAGTGAGTCGTAAGGAATGAATGTGTTGGGTATATTGTGGCAAATATTGTGGAGGTGCTTTACTTACAGTTAAATTCTGTGTTCAGTCATTACAAGTCCTCTTCTGTTCCTGTGAAGACAGCGTTTTACCCACCATCCCTTGGATATGCTTGATGGCAGTATAAGTGTTTACAGTTTAGATTGCTGCTAGTCATCCATGGCAAGGTAGGGTAATTCGAGCTAGCCATAGTAAGCTCATGAATTTTAATTGTTGTCTTCCCTTAGTACAGGCTTGTGTGGCCTAATGGAACTGGGGTCTATTCTAGGTTGGAGTATATTTACCCTCTGATAACAGGAGGTCATGGCCTTTGAGTGTGTTGGCAAATGGATGGAGCGATGGCCAGGCTGATAGGAATGGGCAGGTGCTTCAGGTGGTGGCCTGGTTTGCATTTTCCCTAGGGTAAGTAGGCCAGAAGAGCTCCTAAGACCCTATTGCCTTGAGGTGCAGAGCTTTTCTTCTGTTATGTGTGATCAGTCCACGGGTCATCATTACTTCTGGGATATAACTCCTCCCCAACAGGAAATGCAAGAGGATTCACCCAGCAGAGCTGCATATAGCTCCTCCCCTCTACGTCAGTCCCAGTCATTCTCTTGCACCCAACGACTAGATAGGATGTGTGAGAGGACTATGGTGATTATACTTAGTTTTTATGACTTCAATCAAAAGTTTGTTATTTTACAATAGCACCGGAGCGTGTTATTACTTCTCTGGCAGAGTTTGAGGAAGAATCTGCCAGAGTTTTTTACTATGATTTTAACCGGAGTAGTTAAGATCATATTGCTGTTCTCGGCCATCTGAGGGAGGTAAAAGCTTCAGATCAGGGGACAGCGGGCAGATGAATCTGCATTGAGGTATGTAGCAGTTTTTATTTTCTGAATGGAATTGATGAGAAAATCCTGCCATACCGTTATAATGACATGTATGTATACACTTCAGTATTCTGGGGATGGTATTTCACCGGAACTACTCTGTTAAAAGTCACTAATCCTTTTAATAAGTATTTATCATGTTAAACGTTTTTGCTGGAATGTAGAATCGTTTACATTGCTGAGGTACTGAGTGAATAAATATTTGGGCATTATTTTCCACTTGGCAGTTGTTTGCTTTTAATTGTGACAGTTTCGTTTCTCTTCACTGCTGTGTGTGAGGGGGAGGGGCCGTTTTTGGCGCTCTTTGCTACGCATCAAAAAATTCCAGTCAGTTACTCTTATATTTCCTGCATGATCCGGTTCATCTCTGACAGATCTCAGGGGTCTTCAAACTTCTTTGGAGGGAGGTAGATTCTCTCAGCAGAGCTGTGAGAATTTTATATTGACTGTGAATAAAAACGTTGTTCTGTAATTTTTATGTCAAATTTAATTATTGTTATTTTACTAATGGGAACAAACCTTTGCTAAAAGTTGTGTTGTTTTAAAGTTTGATGCTATAACTGTTTTTCAGTTCATTATTTCAACTGTCATTTAATCATTTAATCGTTTAGTACCTCTTTGAGGCACAGTACGTTTTTACTAAAAAAGGTTATAACCAAGTTGCAAGTTTATTGCTAGTGTGTTAAACATGTCTGACTCAGAGGAAGATATCTGTGTCATTTGTTCCAATGCCAAGGTGGAGCCCAATAGAAATTTATGTACTAACTGTATTGATGCTACTTTAAATAAAAGTCAATCTGTACAATGTGAACAAATTTCACCAAACAGCGAGGGGAGAGTTATGCCGACTAACTCGCCTCACGCGGCAGTACCTGCATCTCCCGCCCGGGAGGTGCGTGATATTATGGCGCCTAGTACATCTGGGCGGCCATTACAGATAACATTACAAGATATGGCTACTGTTATGACTGAAGTTTTGTCTAAATTACCAGAACTAAGAGGCAAGCGTGATCACTCTGGGGTGAGAACAGAGTGTGCTGACAATACTAGGGCCATGTCTGATACTGCGTCACAGCTTGCAGAGCATGAGGACGGAGAGCTTCATTCTGTGGGTGACGGTTCTGATCCAAACAGATTGGATTCAGATATTTCAAATTTTAAATTTAAATTGGAGAACCTCCGTGTATTACTAGGGGAGGTCTTAGCAGCTCTCAATGATTGTAACACCGTTGCAATACCAGAGAAACTGTGTAGGTTGGATAAATACTTTGCGGTACCGGCGAGTACTGACGTTTTTCCTATACCTAAGAGACTAACTGAAATTGTTACTAAGGAGTGGGATAGACCCGGTGTGCCGTTCTCACCCCCTCCAATATTTAGAAAGATGTTTCCAATAGACGCCACCACTCGGGACTTATGGCAAACGGTCCCTAAGGTGGAGGGAGCAGTTTCTACTTTAGCTAAGCGTACCACTATCCCGGTGGAGGATAGCTGTGCTTTTTCAGATCCAATGGATAAAAAATTAGAGGGTTTCCTTAAGAAAATGTTTGTTCAACAAGGTTTTATATTGCAACCCCTTGCATGTATCGCGCCGATTACGGCTGCGGCAGCATTTTGGATTGAGTCTCTGGAAGAGAACCTTAGTTCATCTACGCTAGACGACATTACGGACAGGCTTAGAGTCCTTAAACTAGCTAATTCATTCATTTCGGAGGCCGTAGTACATTTAACCAAGCTTACGGCTAAGAACTCAGGATTCGCCATACAGGCACGTAGGGCGCTGTGGCTAAAATCCTGGTCAGCTGATGTTACTTCTAAGTCCAAATTACTTAATATACCTTTCAAGGGGCAGTCTTTATTTGGGCCCGGTTTGAAAGAAATTATCGCTGACATTACAGGAGGTAAGGGCCACGCCCTACCTCAAGACAAAGCCAAAGTTAAGGCTAGACAGTCTAATTTTCGTCCCTTTCGGAATTTCAAAACAGGAGCAGCATCAACCTCCACTGCACCAAAACAGGAAGGAGCTGTTGCTCGTTACAGGCAAGGCTGGAAGCCTAACCAGTCCTGGAACAAGAGCAAGCAGACCAGGAAACCTGCTGCTGCCCCAAAGACAGCATGAACCGAAAGCCCCCGATCCGGGACCGGATCTAGTGGGGGGCAGACTTTCTCTCTTCGCCCAGGCCTGGGCAAGAGATGTTCAGGATCCCTGGGCACTAGAGATCATATCTCAGGGATACCTTCTAGACTTCAAATTATCTCCCCCAAGAGGGAGATTTCATCTGTCAAGGTTGTCAACAAACCAGATAAAGAAAGAAGCGTTTCTACGCTGTGTACAAGATCTGTTATTAATGGGTGTGATCCATCCGGTTCCGCGGTCGGAACAAGGACAAGGGTTCTACTCAAACCTGTTTGTGGTTCCCAAAAAAGAGGGAACTTTCAGGCCAATCTTAGATTTAAAGATTCTAAACAAATTCCTAAGAGTTCCATCGTTCAAAATGGAAACTATTCGGACAATCTTACCCATGATCCAAAAGGGTCAGTACATGACCACAGTGGATTTAAAAGATGCTTACCTTCACATACCGATCCACAAAGATCATCACCGGTATCTAAGGTTTGCCTTCTTAGACAGGCACTACCAGTTTGTAGCTCTTCCATTCGGATTGGCTACGGCTCCAAGAATCTTCACAAAGGTTCTGGGTGCCCTTCTGGCGGTACTAAGACCGCGAGGGATTTCGGTAGCTCCGTACCTAGACGACATTCTAATACAAGCTTCAAGCTTTCAAACTGCCAAGTCTCATACAGAGCTAGTTCTGGCATTTCTAAGGTCGCATGGATGGAAAGTGAACGAAAAGAAGAGTTCTCTTTTTCCTCTCACAAGAGTTCCATTCTTGGGGACTCTTATAGATTCTGTAGAAATGAAGATTTACCTGACAGAAGACAGGTTAACAAAGCTTCAAAATGCATGCCGTGTCCTTCATTCCATTCAACACCCGTCAGTAGCTCAATGCATGGAGGTGATCGGCTTAATGGTAGCGGCAATGGACATAGTACCTTTTGCACGCCTACACCTCAGACCGCTGCAATTGTGCATGCTAAGTCAGTGGAATGGGGATTACTCAGATTTGTCCCCTACTCTGAATCTGAATCAAGAGACCAGAAATTCTCTTCTATGGTGGCTTTATCGGCCACACCTGTCCAGGGGGATGCCATTCAGCAGGCCAGACTGGACAATTGTAACAACAGACGCCAGCCTACTAGGTTGGGGCGCTGTCTGGAATTCTCTGAAGGCTCAGGGACTATGGAATCAGGAGGAGAGTCTCCTTCCAATAAACATTCTGGAATTGAGAGCAGTTCTCAATGCCCTTCTGGCTTGGCCCCAATTAACAACTCGGGGGTTCATCAGGTTTCAGTCGGACAACATCACGACTGTAGCTTACATCAACCATCAGGGAGGGACAAGAAGCTCCCTAGCAATGATGGAAGTATCAAGGATAATTCGCTGGGCAGAGTCTCACTCTTGCCACCTGTCAGCAATCCACATCCCGGGAGTGGAGAACTGGGAGGCGGATTTCTTGAGTCGCCAGACTTTTCATCCGGGGGAGTGGGAACTTCATCCGGAGGTCTTTGCCCAAATACTTCGACGTTGGGGCAAACCAGAGATAGATCTCATGGCGTCTCGCCAGAACGCCAAACTTCCTCGCTACGGGTCCAGATCCAGGGATCCGGGAGCGGTTCTGATAGATGCTTTGACAGCACCTTGGAACTTCGGGATGGCTTATGTGTTTCCACCCTTCCCGCTGCTTCCTCGATTGATTGCCAAAATCAAACAGGAGAGAGCATCAGTGATTCTAATAGCGCCTGCATGGCCACGCAGGACTTGGTATGCAGATCTAGTGGACATGTCATCCTGTCCGCCTTGGTCTCTACCTCTAAGACAGGACCTTCTGATACAGGGTCCATTCAAACATCAAAATCTAACTTCTCTGAAGCTGACTGCTTGGAAATTGAACGCTTGATTTTATCAAAACGTGGTTTTTCTGAGTCGGTTATTGATACCCTGATACAGGCTAGGAAGCCTGTTACCAGAAGGATTTACCATAAAATATGGCGTAAATACCTATACTGGTGCGAATCCAAAGGTTACTCCTGGAGTAAGGTTAGGATCGCTAGGATATTGTCTTTTCTACAAGAAGGTTTAGAAAAGGGTTTATCAGCTAGTTCATTAAAGGGACAGATTTCAGCTCTGTCCATCTTGTTACACAGGCGTCTGTCAGAAAATCCAGACGTCCAGGCCTTTTGTCAGGCTTTAGCTAGGATCAAGCCTGTGTTTAAAGCTGTTGCTCCGCCATGGAGTTTAAACTTAGTTCTTAACGTTTTACAGGGTGTTCCGTTTGAACCCCTTCATTCCATTGATATAAAATTGTTATCTTGGAAAGTTCTGTTTTTAATGGCTATTTCCTCGGCTCGAAGAGTCTCTGAGTTATCAGCCTTACATTGTGATTCTCCTTATCTGATTTTTCACTCAGACAAGGTAGTTCTGCGTACTAAACCTGGGTTCTTACCTAAGGTAGTCACTAACAGGAACATCAATCAAGAGATTGTTGTTCCATCCTTGTGCCCAAATCCTTCTTCAAAGAAGGAACGTCTTCTACACAATCTGGATGTAGTTCGTGCCCTCAAGTTCTACTTGCAGGCAACTAAAGATTTTCGCCAAACTTCTTCCCTGTTTGTCGTTTATTCTGGACAGAGGAGAGGTCAAAAAGCTTCTGCTACCTCTCTCTCTTTTTGGCTTCGTAGCATAATACGTTTAGCCTATGAGACTGCTGGACAGCAGCCTCCTGAAAGAATTACAGCTCACTCCACTAGAGCTGTGGCTTCCACTTGGGCCTTTAAGAATGAGGCCTCTGTTGAACAGATTTGCAAGGCTGCAACTTGGTCTTCGCTTCATACTTTTTCCAAATTTTACAAATTTGACACTTTTGCTTCTTCGGAGGCTATTTTTGGGAGAAAGGTTCTTCAGGCAGTGGTTCCTTCTGTATAATGAGCCTGCCTATCCCTCCCGTCATCCGTGTACTTTTGCTTTGGTATTGGTATCCCAGAAGTAATGATGACCCGTGGACTGATCACACATAACAGAAGAAAACATAATTTATGCTTACCTGATAAATTCCTTTCTTCTGTTGTGTGATCAGTCCACGGCCCGCCCTGTTTTTAAGGCAGGTAAATATCTTTTAAAATTATACTCCAGTCACCACTTCACCCTTGGTTACTCCTTTCTCGTTGATTCTTGGTCGAATGACTGGGACTGACGTAGAGGGGAGGAGCTATATGCAGCTCTGCTGGGTGAATCCTCTTGCATTTCCTGTTGGGGAGGAGTTATATCCCAGAAGTAATGATGACCCGTGGACTGATCACACAACAGAAGAAAGGAATTTATCAGGTAAGCATAAATTATGTTTTCTCTGCTGTAGTACCAGGTAGGGCCACTGATCTCTGCTGATTTTGAAGAGTTAGGGACTTTACTTGCCTCCATCTTGTATTGGAGTTTAAATAAGTTTAGCCAGTTAAATGTTGTCTTTATGTTATTAAAGTGACCGGCAATGGTCTTTTTGTTTATGTGTGTTTGTTTACTTGTTAAGGTTTATATGTAGATTATGGGGTCGATTTATAAAGCTGCGGATTCTACTTCCGACCCCCTCCATTTCAGGTCCACCTGAAATGGAAGTTAAGTAGCAGTGGTCATAAGATCGCTGCTCCTTAACTTGTCCGCCACCTCTAGGCATTTAATACCTTATGCAAGATAGCCTATTATAAATGCAAATTTAGGAACATATGATAATCTTAGGTTGAGTGGTTGATTGAAGAACAATCATAACTTTCACAACAATTACATTTTCCGAATTTGTTAAACAAATCACATCTTGCAACTGTTGATAGCTTAGCATTCCTAGGTCTCAAACGCTTTTATTTCTGTTATTGTAGATCAAGACACAATAAAGATTCTCGACAATCGATCAGAAGAAAACCAAGAGTCATACTCTACCTTGTATGGCATTCTAAGATTCCTAACAAGGTATTACACCTGGCACAGAGCAAGTAATAGAAATAAACGCCTTGTTAAGTTAAGTATGCATGTAACATGTAGTGACATTTTCTCTACTGTGCGAAGAGCTAAGTATGCTACATTTGTATGTTCTTGTATGTGTAAAGATATCATTTCCAAATGTAAAAGCATCTATTTTTGTGTAAGAAAACAATATATTTACATGCACCTTTGCTTGCTCAATAGAATAGACAGTGGTTTTATTTTTAAAATTTTGAAGGATTTAGTGATATTTCTGTAATTTTATTCACTTTATAGCACTGGTTTTCAAACTCATGCCTCCTTAACAGGTCACATTTTGAGGATATCTGAGCTAGGGCAGAGGTAAAATAATCATCTGAATAGCAAACATGCGGCTAGATTACGAGTTGTGCGTTAGGGTAAAAAAGCAGCGTTAACAAGTCCTAACGCTGCTTTTATTACGCCCGCTGCTATTACGAGTCTTGCAGGTTTAGTGGGCACCGCACACTTTTTTGGTCTTACCGCAAATTAACTTACGTAAATTTCGTAAAGGCTTTTTTCTATGGGACTTCCATAGCGCCGGTATTACGAGTTTGCCTGGGAGGCCAAAAAGTGAGCGGTACAGCCTCTACTGCCAAGATTCCTAACGCATTTTAAAGTCAGTAGTTATGAGTTTTACGCTACAAAGCTGTAGCATAAAACTCTTAACTAAAGTGCTAAAAAGTACACTAACACCCATAAACTACCTATTAACCCCTAAAGTGAGGCCCCCACACACATCGCAAACACTTAAATAAATTTTTTAACCCCTAATATGCCGACCGGATATCGCCTCCACTGTAATAAATATATTAACCCCTAAACCGCCGCACTCCCGCATTGCAAACACTAGTTAAATATTATTAACCCCTAATCTGCCGTCCCTAACATCGCCGCAACCTACCTACACTTATTAACCCCTAATCTGCCGCTCCCAACGTCGCTGTCACTATATTAAATGTATTAACCCCTAAATCTAAGTCTAACCCTAACACCCCCTAACTTAAATATAATTTAAATAAATCTAAATAAAATTCCTATCATTACCTAAATTATTCCTATTTAAAACTAAATACTTACCTATAAAATAAACCCTAAGCTAGCTACAATATAACTAATAGTTACATTGTAGCTATCTTAGGGTTTATTTTTATTTTACAGGCAAGTTTGTATTTATTTTAACTAGGTAGAATAGTTACTAAATAGTAATTAACTATTTAATAACTACCTAGCTAAAATAAATACAAATTGACCTGTAAAATAAAACCTAACCTATGTTACAATAACACCTAACACTACACTCTAATTAAATACATTCCCTACATTAAATACAATTAAATAAATTAAATTAAATTAGCTAAATCACAAAAACACACTAAATTACAGAAAATAAAAAACAAATTACAAGATCTTTAAACTAATTACACCTAATCTAATAGCCCTATCAAAATAAAAAAAGCTCACCCAAAATAAAAAAAAACCTAGCCTAAATTAAACTACCAATAGCCCTTAAAATGGCCTTTTGTGGGGCATTGCCCCAAAGAAATAATCTCTTTTACCTGTAAAAAAAAATAATACAAACAACACCCCCAACAGTAAAACCCACCACCCACACAACCAAAAAAAAATACAAACAACCCCCCCAACAGTAAAACCCACCACCCACACAACCAACCCCCAAAGCCTAACTAACAAAACCTAAGCTCCTCATTGCCCTGAAAAGGGCATTTGGATGAGCATTGCCCTTAAAATGTCATTTAGCTCTATTGCTGCCCAAAGCCCTAACCTAAAAATAAAACCCACCCAATACACCCTTAAAAAATCCTAACACTAACCCCCCGAAGATTCACTTACCGGGAGAAGTCTTCATCCAAGCGGCAAGATGTCCTCAACAAAGCTGGCAGAAGTGGTCCTCCAGACGGGCAGAAGTGGTCCTCCAGACGGGCAGAAGTCTTCATCCAGATGGCATCTTCTATCTTCATCCATCCGGCGCGGAGCGGCTCCCTCTTCAAGACATCCGGCGCGGAGCATTCTCTTCCAACGACGTCTTCTTCTGGAATGACGGTACCTTTAAGTGACGTCATCCAAGAAGGCGTCCCTTAGATTCCGATTGGCTGATAGAATTCTATCAGCCAATCAGAATTAAGGTTGAAAAAAATCCTATTGGCTGATGCAATCAACCAATAGGATTGAACTTCAATCCAATTGGCTGATCCAATCAGCCAATAGGATTGAGCTCGGATTCTATTGGCTGATTGGCTGATTGAATGTTCGGGGGGTTAGTGTTAGGATTTTTTAAGGGTGTATTGGGTGGGTTTTATTTTTAGGTTAGGGCTTTGAGCAGCAATAGAGCTAAATGCTCTTTTCAAGGGCAATGCCCATCCAAATGCCCTTTTCAGGGCAATGGGGAGCTTTGTTTTTTTTAGTTAGGCTTTTATTTTGGGGTTGGTTGTGTGGGTGGTAAGTTTTACTGTTGGGGGATTGTTTGTATTTTTTTTTACAGGTAAAAGAGCTGATTTCTTTGGGGCAATGCCCCACAAAAGGCCCTTTTAAGGGCTATTGGTAGTTTAATTTAGGCTAGGGTTTTTTTTTATTTTGGGTGAGCTTTTTTTATTTTGATAGGGCTCTTAGATTAGGTGTAATTAGTTTAAAGATCTTGTAATTTGTTTTTATTTTCTGTAATTTAGTGTTGTTTTTTGTGATTTAGCTAATTTAATTTATTTAATTGTATTTAATATAGGGAATTTATTTAATTGGAGTGTAGTGTTAGGTGTTATTATAATTAGGTTAGGTTTTATTTTACAGGTCAATTTGTATTTATTTTAGCTAGGTAGTTATTAAATAGTTAATTACTATTTAGTAACTATTCTACCTAGTTAAAATAAATACAAACTTGCCTGTAAAATAAAAATAAACCCTAAGATAGATATAATGTAACTCTTAGTTATATTGTAGCTAGCTTAGGGTTTATTTTATAGGTAAGTATTTCGTTTTAAATAGGAATAATTTAGGTAATGATAGGAATTTTATTTAGATTTATTTAAATTATATTTAAGTTAGGGGGTGTTAGGGTTAGACTTAGATTTAGGGGTTAATACATTTAATATAGTGGCGGCGACGTTGGGGGCGGCAGATTAGGGGTTAATAAGTGTAGGTAGGTTACGGCGACATTGGGGGCGGGAAATTAGGGGTTAATAAATATAATGTAGGTGTCGGTGATGTTGGGGGCAGCAGATTAGGGGTTAATAAGTATAATGTAGGTGGCGGCGATGTCCGGAGCGGCCGATAAGGGGTTAATAAGTATAATGTAGGTAGCAGCGATGTAGGGGGCGGCAGATTAGGGATTAATAAGTGTAAGATTAGGGGTGTTCATGTTAGGGTGTTTGGTGTAAACATAAAATGTATTTCCCCATAGGAATCAATGGGGCTGCGTTACTGAGTTTTACGCTGCTTTTTTGCAGGTGTTAGACTTTTTCTCAGCCGGCTCTCCCCATTGATGTCTATGGGGAAATCGTGCACGAGCACGTACAACCAGCTCACCGCTGACTTAAGCAGTGCTGGTATTGGAGTGCGGTATGGAGCTCAATTTTGCTCTACGCTCACTTCTTGCTTTTTAACGCCGGGTTGATAAAACCCCGTAATACCAGCGCTGCAGGAAAGTGAGCGATGAGAAAAAACTGCAAGTTAGCAATGCACAGCTCATAACGCACAACTCGTAATCTAGCCGATGGTTATTTTACCTGCTCTCATGCAAGGAAATTCTGAACATCTCATCCAAGGTAATTCTGAAAACCAGTGCTTTATAGTAATGATGAGTATCTTCCAAAATTACAAATTGTCATGTGAGATGGAAAAATGTGCCCAAAAGGAGATTTTAAATTAGTATTGTAGCTAGCTTCCCTCAAGCAAACATTTTGTAGCATTTTTTTTAATATCTCGTTTATAGACTATATTGCTTAAGATCTGTCAATTCAGAGCTTTGCATACACCTATATACGCACATATATCCATATTTATACAGACCCACACAACAACCAAAACAGACACAAAGCATCATGCCCATACATAACATCCCTACAGACACACAGCACCATAACCATTCAAACCAACCATAAAGATAAGCAATTTTGTTAGTGGCTTATTATTTAGATGACTTCCTAATAATCAGTTTCCCTTAATATCAATGTGTTCGGCCCTATGAAGATAATGAGGTCAATTTATCATTGGTCGGTCCGTCATAATCTGCTCAGCGGATCATGTCCGACAGACATCGATGAATGCAGACAGCATACGCTGTCAGCATTTATCATTGTGTAAGCAGTTCTTGTGAACTTCTTGTGCAATGCCGCCCCCTGCTGATTTTTGGCCAATCGGCCGCTAGCAGGGGGTTTCAATCATCTTGATCGTATGAGATCGGGCGGATTGATGTCTGCAGCCTCAGAGCAGGTGGACCAGTTAAGGAGCAACGGTCTTAAGACCGCTGCTTCATAACGGCTGTTTCCAGTGAGCCTGAAGGCTCGCGTGGAAACAGGGGCATCAGGGGCCATTCAGCCCTTGATAAATTGGTCCCGTAGTGTTGTCTCCCACAGATAAGTCAATATATTTATCCACCAATGTTGCTAGCTCTCATGGGTACAAAACATTCCTAGATAGGTAGTGGGGGTTCATACCTTGGGTGGATTATGGGTTGACTTAGAATTTCACTCTACTAGAGTTGTTGTGTCCATTTAACTATGGGGAGATCCACTTCAGCATTGTGCTACAGTTTTTGATTCAATAATGTTTTTTATACTATAAATCACCTGTTGTCCTCCTCCCCACAGCTTTATATTAAGCTTTTATTACAACATCGGGAGCATTGTGTTTGTTGACATTTGTTCTATGTTCTAGATATTTTTTTTGGAAGAACTGCACTTTACAGAGGCTGCAGATGTCCATCCTTGCCCACTTTCTCAGGTATTCTGCAGTGGTTTTGGTGGCTTCCTGTAACTAGTTCTTCTGTTTTCCCTACTATGAGACAGACATGCTTGAGCCTTTTGAGGGCTTGAACTGTAGAACTTTAATCAAAGGGTGTGCTGCCAGATCAGTTATTTTTGCTTTGTTCCAGAGGAGTGATGTTACTCGCTGCTTTGTCCTTTTTTTGTGTGCAAATTAATGAACATCCCCAATCCCTCTCATACCTTTCTGATTCTGAAAAGTGTACATGAATAATATCATGGTGGACAATTTATTCCCGTATTGCTCAGATGCAGGCCATCTCTTGTTTGTAGTCAGTATACTGTATATTAGGAACTGATGGTTTATGGGACAAGAGTGTGATGTGGCAGAGTTCTTCTTAGGGTAAAGATTTTCTCTACATGGTTGGCAGTGACCATGTGGTGGTATCTGAGTCTTTTTGGAATGATAACCTGGCTCATGGGAGGGGCCTGGTGACCTTGGGTCATTACCTGAGTTGCCCCTTACCTAGGATAGAAAGGCTGTTTGTTTTTCAAGAAGGGCATAGCTTCACCTTCTAAATACTTGGATCAGACTATTCACCTGTGGGGATTGATATGGAACTCATTTTCTGATAGTTATAGTTAATAGTTATTAATTGGTTAAATAATTGTTATCTTTTAGTGACCTCAATAGAAATGGCCATGTCAGTCTATTGTCTACTTCCTTTATTGTTGTATTTGTTTTGTGGTAAGTTTGGAGAGGATTATGTTACTGAGAATGTGATCAGGGTCAATGTCTGACAAGTTGGAACTTTAACCCTTAAACTAGTGTAAGGACCCAAGTGGAACTAGAGAGCACATTATTTTTAACCTCCCTGTAGAAAGCGCAAGTTGCTTTGGTAAATCATGGTTTTGTTATTATGGTGTTGCAATATAAGAGTCGTTTTTTTACCTAATATTTAACTATGCTGTGTTTTTCTCCCTATTTTTCTTTTCTGTTTTTTCCCCTTCAGATTTTCTATGCTCCATTGATCCATTGAGGCAATGAGTCCATAAAATTAGCTGTTTCACTCTAGTTATCCTATGGAAGGAGTCTGGTTATTCTATCTAACCTTCTGTAAGTACACAGACCTTTACATTATTGACAATACTCGGGTACTTGTTTGCCATATGGCTAATAAGCCTGAGTTCCCTATGGTTATGGTTAGTTTTCTTTTTTCCTCCTTTACATATGTGACTGTTTGGATCCAAGTTAGGAAGTCCACTTTGAAGGATGTCCTGATGAATAGAAGGGACTTAGTGGCATAAATGACTGGTTGAAGACCTGGTGTCTCCTATAAGATGAGCTTGGTCATCTATTTTGCATATACAGTAGAGTCTGGTTGAGGGCAAGATCTAATTATTATTTAAAATATTTATTTTTAGGGTTCATTTTTCAATAAACATGAGCACACTGGTGGGGCTATGTTGAATCAGAAATCTCTTGAGTAGGTTCTTTGACTTCACCTTAAAGGGATGTTAAACACTAAGGGATAGATTACAAGTGGATCACTAATTTATTGGACGCCTGTAAATGGGCAAATACTTTTATGGTAGAATGGGCTTGTATATTTTTATTTTATTTTTTTGAGAAAAAGAGCTTAATCGCTTTAGGGCAATGCCCTACAAAAAGTCCTTCTAAGGGCTATTGCTATAGTAACTTTTAGTGTTAGTAAAGGGTTCTTTATTTTGGGGTGTTTGTTTTTAAGTCAGGCTTTGGTTTTAGAATAGGCATAAATGTGTTTTTTATTTTTGGTAATGTTTTTTTTTTATTTTCTGTAATGTTATGTTTTTTATTTTATGTACTGTTTTTATTTTTTTCTGTATTTTATTTTTTAATTTTATGTAATGTTAGGTTTTTTATTTTTATGTAATGGTAGTTTTTTTGTTTGGTAACTTAGTGGGTATTAGTTTAGTATTGTTATGGGGGTTATTAGCTGTTAGGAGGTTAGTGGGTACTTTGGGATGGGGGTTGTGGTGGTTTAGGGGTTACTAGTGTAGCGGGGTACTTTGCGATGTCGGTGTGTGGGCAATTTAGGGTTTAATAGTGTAGCCGAGTAGTTTGTGATGTAGGTATGAGGTGGCTTAGGGGTTAATAGTGCAGCGTAGTAGTTTGCGATGTGGCGGTTATGGGGTTAATAGTGTAGGGGAGTCATTTGTGATATGGGGGTGTGGGGTTTTAGGGGCTAATAGTATAGTTTAGTGCAAATGTTTTCTCTGGCCAAACTCTTTACACAAACTTTCAAATCTTGTACAAAAGTTTGAGAGTTAAATGCGATGGCGTTTGAGTGACCGTATTTACTTTCAACTTGTAATACAAGCGCACATTGTGCTCAATCCAACCCATAGAAAATATGGGGAGTGTAAATTACTGCGAGTTTGCGCAAACAACTTCAAGGAAATTTAAATAGCAAGCCACTTGTAATATGGATTAGAGCGTAAAAAACACAGCAATCTTGCATTCACGTTTACTCTCCTCACACTAACGATGGCGCGTCACTCACATTCTTGCCCTTTGTTATGAACCTCGAATGTTATGCTCAAGAATAATCCCCGTACTGCCCTAGTTCCAGTAAATTATACCCCTAACAACTAATTAACTGAAAAAAGGCAAAAAAAATTGCCCATTAAAATCACTTTACTATAAGTCTTCCTGAAAAAGTTGGAACAACGTGTGGGCTTAATTTTTACAGTGAATCCACCCAATCTTCAATTAGAATAGTTATTATAATAGACCAGGTAAATCTATAGACAAGAGACTGGACAACCTTTTTTTGTAATTTGAAGGTTTAGGATTAGGTTGTTAATAGGTGTTAGGAGGAGTTGGGGATAGTGTTGAGGTTATCAATCAATGGTTTACTGATTGGCAATTGGTAGTATAACATTAAGGGGAATGTTAGCAAACAGGAGAGGATGTGGGTCACGTCAGCCATTATGTTTATTTGAGGTGGAGTTGTTTGTGGTTTTATCTCATTATAAAGATGTCTGTGTCTTTATGGCATGATTTCAAAGTTTACACCTAATATATCTTACCATTTTTATGCAAAATGGAAATATTTTAAAGGAGGAGTACTCTGGTTCGACCCTAGGGCCTCAATGCGGCCTATGAGAGGTCATGGCTGTTATTTGTGTTTTCTGCTCCAATTTTTGTGTGCGTTTTTTGCTTCAATACCAATTGAGATTGCATCTCCATGTCTGTCTAGTGTTTGTCTTTCTTTCATGTAAGTGGCAAGAGTCCATGAGCTAGTGACGTATGGGATATACATTCCTACCAGGAGGGGGCAAAGTTTCCCAAACTTAAAAATGCCCATAAATACACCTCCCACCACACACATACCTCAGTTTTACAAACTTTGCCTCCTATGGAGGTGGTGAAGTAAGTTGTGCTTGATTTCTTCTGTGATAGGCACTTCTAAGCATTCTGAAGCCCAATTCTTCTCAGAGTACAGTGTTTGTCAGAGGGATGTGAAGGGAGTATTGCCTGTTGATTTAGTGGTTTCACCCATGGGAAATCCTTTGAAAGGCTCTCTGTTCTCGGTCGCAGGGATTCATCTCCTGCCTCCCTTTTCAGATTGACGTTATACTCCTATACCATTACCTCTGCTGATGTTTTTCAGTACTGGTTTGGCTGTCTGCTATATGTGGATGGGTGTCTTCCGGTAAGTATGCATCATTATTTAAGACACTCAGCTATGTTTGGCACTTTATGTTATAAAGATTTAATATATGTATTTACTTATATTTGCCAAGAGTCAGGTCTATGTATATTTCCCTTTTTCTGCAGTCTATCAGTTTCAGTATGGAATTTATATTGGGAAGATAATTTTTCTTACCTATGGTTCTAGTTTTCTCAAATTTTACTTCATTTTTCCAAAATTTTCATGGGCAAACTAGACTCGCGAGGATACAAAATGCCGTTCTTTATGGTGTCATTCATGGCGCAAATTTTTTTTGCCACGGAATTGCGTCTAAGGTGACGCAAGTTTTAACATTTCCTGTGTTTATGTTGATGTAAGTTGTTTTGGTGCCAAGTCACGCTTGTTTTGACGCGAGTTTTGTCATTTCCTGATGTTAGTTTTGACAGATTTTTTTTTTTTTTTAACTTCCTTTTGCGTCATACTTGCCGCCAAAAGTTTTTGTATATTACCCCTCTTCCTTTATTGCTTCTGGATCTCTTCATATTATCAAGAGCTTTAATGATTATTTTTTTGCATTTTTCTTTAGCATAACCATTTTTTCCCATTCCTGAAACTGCTATATGAGGAAATTGGATATTTTGTTTATGTCATGTTTTCTAGAAGTGCTTGTATATACCTTTAAATCTCGCCCTATAAACTCCCATGATACCCTTCACCACTCGCCAATTAATGTTTATGTGTGTAGCATAGCTGCATGTCTGAACTAACTGCTGTTGCAGTATCCGGCTACAAACTTCCTAGAAACAAAGTTTCCACTTTTAACCTATGTTTGCTGTACGGGATACAGTTTCACATCAATGACACTGATCTAGGGTTTTTACTACCCTTCCTTGCAAAAGACTTTATCGGAGTATTTCCATTCTCACGAGGAGTTGTCTGATTACAAAGACTGCAGCATTGTACTCTTTGAGAACAAACTCTAATATCTATTTCGTATCAACTAACTTCCACTTCCACTGCGGATCATCTATCAATAATCACCGCTCATAGCGGTATAAATCTCAAGTAACGCCAATCGGATCTTCCACAGACTTCACAGGTTGTTAACCACTTTATTCATATTACTAAAGAGGGACTTTACCTATCCTTTACAGATCTCCACAACGTGTTGGGCGGTAACGTCCCTTCTGCTACGTCACTGTCTACACAATCCATTACGGATATCCTACGGACGATTGGACTGTGTCTCTCATTCTCCAAAATGTACTCACCTTGCACAGACACTAATCTCAGGTACAAGTCTAACAAGGCTTTGAGCATGACAATACCTTGCAAGTAGAAGCTGAAGTTTAGACACTCGACTTCCGAACCTCCGAGACCCCAAGCCAGAATAAACCACGCCCCAAAAAGGCGTCATCTAATACGTCACTAAACTGCAGGTTGTAGCAAAAGCTCTCTCCTGTAACATAATAACAAGATAAATCCCTGTTGCTTTTCATTTCATTCCCTATCTCTGTCAAAAGTGATTTGCAGTTATCTGCAGTTGAGATCCAAAAGCTGTTAACATAATTTGACGAATTCAGGTACTAGCTTACATATTAATTAGCCCATAGAAATGGATCCAGCAGATTTACCTAACATTGTCTACAACTTGTCACAACGTGTTGATCAGCTATCACAAGGACTAAGAGAGCTACAAATACAGAATGACAGCCTCAGAGGCAAAATTAAAGACAACACACCTGAACCACAAGTTAGTTTACCCGACAAGATTTCTAGAGAAAGGTCTTACTTCAGACAATTCAAAAATGCCTGTAATTTGCTTTCCCACCGGAGATCTAAAACATATTGTACAGAGAAAATAAAGGTGCTGACTGTAATCTCCTTTCTCAGAGGTGAGCCTAGGGTATGGGCTGATTAATTTTTTGAGAATGATGACCCTATACTGGGGTTCCTTACAGATTTTTTTGCTGAGATGAGCACATTATATGAAGATACCCAGAAGCAATTGTCTGCAGAAGCCAAAATGAGGTCTTTGAGACAAGGCTTCATATAAATCGTTTTCTTTTCAATAGTATTCGACTTAACTGGTGTTGGTGTTTCAAAAAAGCTTTATGCTGAAACACGTAGATAAGCAGTCCTGTGTAGCTCGCCAGCTCCCTATAGATTTTTGATCTGAACTACTGAAATTACACTCCTTAGCGTGATCGGAATTAACGCTAAACATCTTATGTGAATGATACCAACAACAGTTAAGTCGAAAACTATTGAAAAGAAAACGATTTAAGTGAAGCGATAGTTTGAGGATCTTTACTACTTGTGCCGGTAATCTGACCTCTTGATTGGCTGACCTAAAACCAACACGTGACAGCAATACGTCAGAAGGCTACTAACTGTCACAGAAAACGCCAAGCAAATAATTCCACCCTGGAAAAAGTAATAAGGTCAGAGAAAGCAGTTACTATATCACAGCTTTCGGATTCTGGTGAGTAAGGTCCCCTGGGCTTGTTGGTGTCATATCGATACATTGAATACACTTTACAAAGACAATAACAAGGCAAACTGTATTAAACTGTGTAAAGTGGAGTGAAGTTAACCATTGCTTTTTAACTACAATACGGAGCACAAAGGAATTCTTTTCAACAGTATTGACAAACTTACCTCTTTATTTTTGGGCTATTCACGTATGAGAGCAGCAAATATATATTTATATATAGAATACTCCCGACCTACAAACTTGTTTTAATGAAATGTTATATTGAAATATTTTATAAGGTGCACCTTATTTATATAATTTATTTTATACGTGTTTTCATTGTTATTTTAAACTGTTATCAAGATTACTATTAAAATTGCTATTATAATTTTTTAAGGAGGTTATTACCATTATTATTGTTATTATAAATGTCCTTACCTCTCATTCTTTACTTTATATAAGACATCAAAATATTTTCGCCTAGATTACAAGTCTTGCGTTAGCCTTAAAAAGCAGCGTTAAGAGATCCCAACGCTGCTTTTTAACGCCCGCTGGTATTACGAGTCTGGCAGGTACAGGTGTACCACTCACTTTTTTCCTCAACTCGAGCATACCGCAAATCCCTTTACGTCAATTGCGTATCCTATCTTTTCAATGGGATTTTCCTAACGCCGGTATTACGAGTCTTGGAAAAAGTGAGCGGTAGACCCTCTCCTGTCAAGACTGGTACCGCATTTAAAAGTCAGTAGTTAAGAGTTTTATGGGCTAACGCCGTAACATAAAACTCTTAACTAAAGTGCTAAAAAGTACACTAACACCCATAAACTACCTATTAACCCCTAAACTGAGGCCCCCCCACACATTGCAAACACTTACATCAATTTTTTTAACCCCTAATATGCCGACCGGATATCGCCTCCACTGTAATAAATATATTAACCCCTAAACCGCCGCACTCCCGCATTGCAAACACTAGTTAAATTTTATTAACCCCTAATCTGCCATCCCTAACATCGCCGACACCTACCTACATTTATTAACCCCTAATCTGCCGCCCCAAACGTCGCCGCCACTATATTAAATGTATTAACCCCTAAACCTAAGTCTAACCCTAACCCTAACCCCCCCCAAATTTAAATATAATTTAAATATATTGAAAAATAATTACTACAATTAAATAAATTATTCCTATTTAAAATTAAATACTTACCTATAAAATAAACCCTAAGATAGCTACAATATAACTAATAGTTACATTGTAGCTATCTCAGGGTCTATTTTTATTTTACAGGCAACTTTGTATTTATTTTAACTAGGTACAATAGTATTAAATAGTTATTAACTATGTTATAACTTCCTAGTTAAAATAAATACAAATTTTCCTGTAAAATAAATCCTAACCTAAGTTACAATTACACCTAACACTACACTATAATTAAATTAATTACCTAAACTAACTACAATTAATTACAATTAAATCAAATAAACTAAAGTACGAAAAAAAACCCCCACTAAATTACAGAAAATAATAAAATAATTACAATTTGTTTAAACTAATTACACCTAATCTAATCCCCCTAATAAAATAAAAAAGCTCCCCAAAATAATAAAAATCCCTACCCTATACTAAATTACAAATAGCCCTTAAAAGGGCCTTTTGCGGGGCATTGCCCCAAAGTAATCAGCTCTTTTACTGTAAAAAAAAATACAATACCCCCCAACATTAAAAACCACCACCCACACACCCAACCCTACTCTAAAACCCACCCAATACCCCCTTAATAAAACCTAACACTAACCCCTTGAAGATCACCCTACCTTGAGACGTCTTCACCCAACCGGGCAGAAGTGGTCCTCCAGACGGCCAGAAGTCTTCATCCAATTCGGGCAGAAGAGGACCTCCAGATGGGCAGAAGTCTTCATCCAGGCGGCATCTTCTATCTTCATCCATCCGGAGCGGAGCGGGTCCATCTTCAAGTCATCTGACGCGGAGCATCCTCTTCCATCCGACGACTAACACTAAATGACGGTACCTTTAAGTGACGTCATCCAAGATGGCGTCCCTTCAATTCTGATTGGCTGATAGAATTCTATCAGCCAATCGGAATTAAGGTGGAAAAAAAATCCTATTGGTTGATGCAATAGGATTGAGCTCGCATTCTATTGGCTGATTGGAACAGCCAATAGAATGCAAGCTCAATCCTATTGGCTGATTGGATCAGCCAATAGGATTTTTTCTACCTTAATTCCGATTGGCTGATAGAATCAGCCAATTGGAATTGAAGGGACGCCATCTTGGATGACGTCACTTAAAGGTACCGTCATTTAGTGTTAGTCGTCGGATGGAAGAGGATGCTCCACATCGGATGGCTTGAAGATGGACCCGCTCCACTCCGGATGGATGAAGATAGAAGATGCCGCCTGGATGAAGACTTCTGCCCGTCTGGAGGTCCTCTTCTGCCCGGATCAGATGAAGACTTCTGGCCGTCTGGAGGACCACTTCTGCCCGGTTGGGTGAAAACGTTTCAAGGTAGGGTGATCTTCAAGGGGTTAGTGTTAGGTTTTATTAAGGGGGTATTGGGTGGGTTTTAGAGTAGGGTTGGGTGTGTGGGTGGTGGGTTTTAATGTTGGGGGGATATTGTATTTTTTTTACAGGTAAAAGAGCTGATTACTTTGGGGCAATGCCCCGCAAAAGGCCCTTTTTACGGGCTATTTATAATTTAGTATAGGGTAGGGATTTTTATTATTTTGGGGGGCTTTTTTTATTTTATTACGGGGATTAGATTAGGTGTAATTAGTTTAAACAAATTGTAATTATTTTATTATTTTCTGTAATTTAGTGTTTTTTTTTTTTCGCACTTTAATTTATTTAATTTAATTGTAATTAATTGTAGTTAGTTTAGGTAATTAATTTAATTATAGTGTATTGTTAGGTGTAATTCTAACTTAGGCTAGGATTTATTTTACAGGTATATATGTATTTATTTTAACTAGGAAGTTATTACATAGTTAATAACTATTTAATAACTATTTTACCTAGTTAAAATAAATACAAAGTTGCCTGTAAAATAAAATAAAAAACTAAGATAGCTACAATGTAACTATTAGTTATATTGTAGCTAGCTTAGGGCTAATTTTATAGGTAAGTATTTAGTTTTAAATAGGAATAATTTAGTTAATGATAGTAATTTTATTTAGATGTATTTAAATTATATTTAAGTTAGGGGGGTGTTAGGGTTAGGGTTAGACTTAGATTTAGGGGTTAATAACTATTATAGTGGCGGCTACGTTGGCGGTGGCAGATTAGGGGTTAATAAGTGTAGTTAGGTGGCGGCGACATTGCGGGCGGCAGAGTAGGGGTTAATAAATAAAAAGTAGGTGTCGGCGATGTTGGGGCAGCAGATTAGGGGTTCATAGGGATAATGTAGGTGGCGGCGGTGTCCGGAGCGGCAGATTAGGGGTTAATAATAAAATGCAGGTGTCGGTGATGTCGGAGTTGGCAGATTAGGGGTTAATAAGGGTAAGATTAGGGGTGTTTAGACTCGGGGTTCATGTTAGGGTGTTAGGTGTAGACATAAAAAGTATTTTCCCATAGGAATCAATGGGGCTGCTGTTTTTTTGCAGGTGTTTTTTTTCAGCCGATTCTCCCCCATTGATTCCTATGGGGAAATCATGCACAAGCACGTTTTACCAGCTCACCGCTACCGTAAGTAAGAGGTGAGATGTGGAGCTAAATTTTGCTCTCCGCTCAGTTTTTTGCGGCTAACGCCGGTTTTATAAAACCTGTAATACCAGCATTGTCTATAAGTGAGCGGTGAGCTGAAACTGCTCGTTAACACCGCAAGCCTTACCGACAAAAACTCGTAATCTAGCCGTTTAGTATCTATTTTCAAATGGTAGAGCTTTTATTAGCGCACTCTTGGTATTTTTATGTATTTTATAGTGTGATAGTGGGGATTATCACTCTTAAGAGTTGTTTTTTCTACCTTTGGGTACACTCTTGCTGTATATTCTTGAAGGGTCCCCTACAACCAGAGGAAAGGTCTCGTAGAAGACAGAAAAACCTCTGTATGTACTGCGCTTCCCCTTCTCACACTGTAAAAGAATGCCCACTTCTTCAACGGCAAAATAAGAGTAAGTCAAACAGTTTTACTGATTGTTTCACAAGTAAAGTTACTAATGCAGCTTACTGTACTATATCTCTCTCTCTGCAGTGGGATCATCAAATACTCCACACTGAAGCTATCGTTGATTCCGGAGCATACTCCAATTTCATTGATGCTGTATTAGTAAAGAAAAATAAAATCCCACTGATGTTAAAAGTAGTTCCTATCTCAATCAGAGTTATTGAAGGATATTACGTCATCACTGGGCCTATCACACACCAAACTGTTCCAATTAAGATCACCACAGGTACTGGGCATGTTGAATTTATTTCTTTTGATGTCATACCCTCACCTTTATTTCCTGTTGTTTTATGTATACTCTGGCTTCAATGACATCAACCTACCATCCAATGGGACAGTTTGCATTTAGAATTCAGCTCTTCATATTGTCAGAATACCTGTTATCCTCATCTGAATCTACTACAAATGTCAGAATTTTCATTACGGGATGAGAACCAGGATTTCATAGATGTTTTCAGTAGAAAAGAAGCTGAGACTCTCCCACCACACTGCATCTATGATTGTCTGATAGAATTATTACCTGGGTCCTCTATTCCATACGGACACATTTATCCTTTGTCCCAACCAGAACTAGAGCATTTGAAGATGTATATCAACGAAAATCTTAGAAAGGGATTCATTAGACCTTCGACATCTGCTGGAGCAGGGATCTTCTTTGTGAGGAATAAGGATAACTCTCTCAGACCTATTATAGATTACCGGGAACTCAATAAGAGAACAGTTAAAAACAGGTACCCTTTACCCTTAATTCCGGAATTAGTTGAACGTCTTAGCCATGCAAAAATCTACACCAAACTTGACCTCTGGGGAGCCTATAATTGATCAGAATCAGAGAGGGCGACAAATGACTCACAGCCTTCAGAACTCGTTATGGGTATATGGCTATACCGTGATGCCTTTCGGGCTTTGCAATGTCCCTGCCACGTTCCAATACTTAATTAACAACATTTTTAGAGATCTGCTGGATGTGTGTATAGTGGTGTATTTAGATGACATCCTTATATATTCCAATAATATTAATGAACACAGAAAACATGTCCACTGGGTTTTAGGTCGTCTTAGGACTCATCAACTATTTGCCAAACCCGAGAAATGCCTTTTTCATGTCACAGAAATTTCTTTCCTGGGTTACCATATCTCCTCACTTGGGATTAAGATGGAAGAAAATAAAGTTGAAGCCATTAAGAACTGGCCAATTCCAAGAAACAAAAAGGCGATCCAGTGTTTTCTAGGTTTTGCCAACTTCTACCGTAAGTTTATAAAAGGATTCTCTAACATCATTAAACCTCTCAGTAGCCTTACCGGCACACACTTTCCATTCACTTGGACTCCCGCTGCTCAAGACACTTTTTACTTTTTGAAAGAATCTTTTACTGTTTCTCCCATTTTCCGTTTCCCTAATCCGGAACACCAATACATCCTAGAGGTAGATGCTTCCGAGTATGCCATTGGAGCCATTCTCTCCCAGTGAAAATCTCCTACAGAACCGATACATCCAGTTGCTTTTTATTCCAGATTGATGACAGCACCCAAATTTAACTATCCCATCGGGGAGAAAGAGCTCCTAGTAATTAAAGCCTTCTTTGAACATTGGCGCCATTCATTAGAGGACACTAAAATACCTATACTTGTTTACACTGACCATCGGATCCTGGAATACCTCCAAACAAGTAAAACGTTGTCAGCCCGTCAACTGCGTTGGAGCTTGTACTTCACTAGGTTTAACTTCCATATTACATACCGACCTGGCTCAAAAAATGGAAAGGCTGACGCTCTATCAAGGAAGGATACTAGACCTCTCACTTCTTCTCCCCCTGATACTATTTTATCTACAGATCATTTCCTAGGCGCTACTACTGGGTTTTATGACTTAATACGTTTAGGTCAACATGATGATGATACTTTCCCAAAACAAAAACTCAACATTAAACCAGATGGACTTTACTATTCCAAAGACAAAGTGTATATACCCCCTGCGTTAAGAGACAGTGTTTTGCATAACCATCATGACTCTCCCTTAGTAGGTCAGCCTGAAGTTCAGAGAACCTTGGATTTGCTAAAGAGAAACTATTGGTGGCCAAACATCAGCCAATCCGTAAAATAATACGTAATGGCATGTCAAATCTGTGGAGTTTCACAATCTGAAAAAAAAAACGTCCATATGGGTTTCTGAAACCCCTTCACATTCCAGAAAGACCATGGCAGACTGTCGGCATGGATTTCATTGTTGACCTTCCTTCGTCCAACAACCATAATACCATCCTGGTAGTTGTGGATTTACTCACCAAGATGGCTCATTTTATCCCTTATAAGAAACTACCCACTTCAGCAGAAAGAGCAGAATTATTCTTAAACCATGTGGTTCGGTTACATGGGCTACCTTCGGTTATAATTTCAGACAGAGGTTCTCAGTTCACCTAACGTTTTTGGAGACAACTCTGCACAGTTTTACAGATTGATCACCGTTATAGTACCGCTTACCACCCCCAAACAAATGGGCAGACAGAGTAAACCAGTGGTTAGAGCAATACATCAGGTGTTATTGTTCCTATCAACAGGATCAATGGTTTCACAGTATTCCAATGGCAGAATACGTGTATAATAACTCTACTAATACATCCACCAAAACATCTCCATTCTTTTTAAACCATCGCCTAGATTACGAGTCTTGCGTTAGCCTTAAAAAGCAGCATTGAGAGGTGCCAACGCTGCTTTTTTAACGCCCACTGGTATTACGAGTCTGGTAGGTACAGGTGTACCGCTCCCATTTTTTCCCGACTCGAGCATACCGCAAATCCACTTACGTAAATTGCGTATCCTATCTTTTCAATGGGATTTTCCTAACGCCGGTATTACAAGTCTTGGAAAAAGTGAGCGGTACACCCTCTCCTGTCAAGACTGATACTGCATTTAAAAGTCAGTAGTTAGGAGTTTTATGGGCTAACACTGTAACATAAAACTCTTAACTAAAGTGCTAAAAAGTACACTAACACCCATAAACTACCTATTAACCCCTAAACCGAGGCCCCCCCATATCGCAAACACTATATTACATTTTTTAACTCCTAATCTGCCTAACCGGACATCGCCGCCACTTCAATAAATGTATAAACCCCTAAACCGCCGCACTCCCGCCTCGCAAACACTAGTTAAATATTATTAACCCCTAATCTGCCATCCCTAACATCGCCAACACCTACCTACATTTATTACCCCTAATCTGCCGACCCCAACGTCGCTGCCACTATATTAAATTTATTAACCCCAAAATATAAGTCTAACCCTAACACCCCCCTAACTTAAATATTATTTAAATAAATCGAAATAAAATTACTAGAATTAAATAAATTATTCCTATTTAAATACTTACCTATAAAATAAACCCTAAAATAGCTACAATATAACTAATAGTTACATTTGTATCTAGCTTAGGGTTTATTTTTATTTTGCAAACAGGTGTATAATATGTATTAATACTTTCCCCTTCTGGTGAACCGCAGCCGTCCCACAGTCTCTCCCAAGGTCTGTGTGAAAATATAAGGTGTGCTAGCTGGAGGCGCTGGTTCAGCTTGTATCAGCCGTTGGTATCTTCCTTTCCTTTCCTTCCTCGGTTGTATAACTCTAGGTGCAAAATAGTGGTGCTGAAATATCAGACAATACACCATACAAAGGTGAATATCTACTCACAGTGTATATTGCAGGTTACCGGCTCCTTCCCAATATGAAAAGACAATATCACAGATTCAGTAAAAAAGTTTGTCTTTATTTGGCTCAACGCAAAAGCGTTTTAACGGTCCCAGCCGTCTTTCTCAAGAGCAATAAAAGTGGTTTACAAACCAAAGCATACCTTTCCGCTGCACAGGCGGCCTTTAAATACATGTCAGTTACGCTACCTGCTTCCCCATTGGAGGAGAGCAGGTTTACACCCGATTCAAAATTTCAATTGTAAATTTAAAATAAACATCTAAAAAAACATAAAAAATAATATTAATTATATTAGAAACTATAAGTTTGTTTTAAAATATAAAATTTCTGTAGATATCATCATTTTTGCCGGTTTTGTAGTTCCCTTTAAGGTAGTTTTCTGCTTCAAGTTCTTTTTCAGGTCATGTCAGTGAAGATCACATGTTATAGGTTGTCCAATGAAATTCAGTTTCTGGTATAGTGATGTTTTGTAGTTCCCTTTCAGGTAGTTCTCTATTTTAGGTTCCCATTCAGGTCTGATATGTCAGTGGGTATCACATGTTATCGAATGTCCAATGAAAAACAGTTTCTGATTTTCTCAAAATAAAAAGACATAAGTGTTATTCACAGATACAAAGTGTTATTCACGTATTTTACAGGCAAGTTTGTATTTATTTTAACTAGGTACAATAGTTATTAAGTAGTTATTAACTATTTAATAGCTACCTAGTTAAAATAAAGACAAATATACCTGTAAAATAAAACCTAACCTAAGGTACAATTACATCTAACACTACACTATAATTAAATTAATTCCCTAAATTAACTACAATTAAATACAATTAAATACAATGATCTAAAGTACAACCCCCCCCCCCCACTAAATTACAGAAAATAATAAAATAATTACAAGTTTTTTAAACTAATTACACCTAATCTAATCCCTCTAATAAAATAAAAAAGCCCTCCAGAATAATAAAAATCCCTACCCTATACTAGATTACAAATAGCCCTTAAAAGGGCTTTTTGCGGGGCATTGCCCCAAAGTAATCAGCTCTTTTACCTGTAAAAAAATACAATACACCCCCAACATTAAAACCCACCGCCCACACACTCAACTCTACTCTAAAACCCACCCAATCCCCCCTTAATAAAACCTAACACTACCCCCTTGAAGATCACCCTACCTTGAGACATCTTCACCCAACCGGGCAGAAGTGGTCCTCCAGACGGTCCGAAGTCTTCATCCTATCCGGGCAGAAGAGGTCCTCCAGACGGCCAGAAGTCTTCATCCAGGCGGCATCTTCTATCTTCATCCATCCGGAGCGGAGCGGGTCCATCTTCAAGACATCCGAAGCGGAGCATCCTCTTCTTTCAACGGCAACTGGAACAATGACGGGTCCTTTAAATGATGTCATCCAAGATGGCGCTCCTTCAATTCCGATTGGCTGATAGAATTCTATCAGCCAATCGGAATTAAGGTAGAAAAAATCCTATTGGCTGATCCAATCAGCCAATAGCATTGAGCTTGCATTCTATTGGCTGTTCCAATCAGCCAATAGTATGCGAGCTCAATCACAGCAAAAAAGATTAGGCAGCTGCTCCAAAAAAGAGTGAATACGAGGGCTGACAAAAACAAGGTTAAAAACTTGAAACCTTTATTGAAACATTAAAAATACATAGGGAGTACAGGGCACACAAACTCCCTGACTAGTTTCGTGCTCTGTTGAGCACTTAATCATAGGGAGCACGAAACTAGTCAGGGAGTTTGTGTGCCCTGTACTGCCTATGTATTTTTAATGTTTCAATAAAGGTTTCAAGTTTTTAACCTTGTTTTTGTCAGCCCTCGTATTCACTCTTTTTTGGAGCAGCTGCCTAATCTTTTTTGCTGTGGTCATTTGCGGCTACACCGGCCGCTTATCCGGCAGCTTGCACCCCTGCAGCCTGAACATTTGGTATGCTCTATCCTCCCCCGGACTTGGCTATCACTTCCGCGTCTGCAGCGGCTTGAATCTTGGGAAGTATGCGAGCTCAATCCTATTGGCTGTTCTAATCAGCCAATAGGATTGAACTTCAATCCTATTGGCTTATTGGATCAGCCAATAGGATTTTTTCTACCTTAATTCCGATTGGCTGATAGAATTCTATCAGCCAATCGGAATTGAAGCGACTGCAGTCTGATCCTGCCTCTGATGTTGCTTTAGAAACCATGCTGCCTGAACACAGTTCTACCAAAGCTAAACGTGT
Organism: Bombina bombina; assembly: GCF_027579735.1. NCBI lineage: Eukaryota > Metazoa > Chordata > Amphibia > Anura > Bombinatoridae > Bombina > Bombina bombina. The sequence continues at coordinate 57,839,331 of NC_069505.1, read as the reverse complement.
CTGTTGTAAATTAACTGATGTTATTTCTCCAGCTCAATTATGTGGCATCTGTCATGATAAGCTTTGCATGCAGATAATATTTCTATTAGTACTAATACATTGTCTGTTGTTCCTTCAACGTCTAATGTACCTTATATTCCTGCAGATGTAAAAGATTATATTGCTGCAGCTATAGATAAGGCTATGTCTGCTATTCCGCCTTCAAATAAACGTAAAAGGTCTTTTAAAACTTCTCATAATCCTGATGAACTTTGTATTGACTGACAGCATACTGAAATGTCCTCTGCTGATGAGGATTTCTCTGGTTCAGAGGATCCTGATTCAGATTATGAATTTGACAAATCTTCCTATTTGTTTAAGATTGATTATATTTGCTCTTTGTTAAAGGAAGCTCTGGTTACTTTGGGTATTGAAGAGTCTAGTCCTCTTGATAAAAAAAACAGTAAACGTTTAAATTCTATATTTAAACCTCCTAAGGTTGCTCCTGAGGTTTTTCCTATTCCATACGCTGTTTCTGATATTATTACTAAAGAATGGTCTAAGCCTGGTTCTTCTTTTAATCCATCTTCTAGGTTTAGGAAGTTGTATCTTTTACCTGTGGCTAATTTGAAGTTTTGGGAAAAAATTCCTAAGGTTGATGGGGCTATTTCCACTCTTGCCAAACGTACTACTATTCCTATGGAAGATAGTACTTCTTTTAAGGATCCTTTAGATAGAAAGATTGAATCTTATCTAAGGAAAACTTATTTACATTCTGGTTATATTCTTAGACCTGCCATTTATATGGCTGATGTGGCTGCTGCTTCAACTTTTTGGTTGGATAGTTTAGCTTGTCAGGTAGAAGATCATGATTTATCCAGTATTATACTTTTGCTTCAACATGCTAATCATTTCATTTGTGATGCTATATTTGACATTATTAAGATCGATGTTAAATCTATAAGGCCGATTTACCAAATGTCTGTCAGACCTGATCCGACACTGCGGATCAGGTCCGACAGACATTGCTGAATACGGAGAGCAATACGCTCTCCGTATTCAGCATTGCACCAGCATCTCACAAGAGCTGCTGGTGCAACGCCGCCCCCTGCAGACTTGCGGCCAATGGGCCGTCAGCAGGGAGGTGTCAATCAACCCGATCGTATTCAATCGGGTTGAATTGTGGCAATTCCTGTCCGCCTCATCAGAGCAGGCGGACAGGGTTATGGAGCCGCTGCTCCATAACTTGTGTTTCTGGCGAGTCTGAAGACCCGCCAGAAACACGGGCCCTCAAGCTCAGTTCAGAGATTGATAAATGGGCCTCTATGTCTTTAGCTATTTTAGCCAGAAGTGCTTTATGGCTTAAATCTTGGAATGCTGACATCGTGTCTAAATCTAGATTATTATCTTTGTCTTTCCAGGGTAAGAATCTATATGGTTCTCAATTGGATTCTTTTATTTCCACTATTACTGGGGGGAAAGGAGTTTTTTTACCTCAAGATAAAAAATCTACAGGTAAATTTAAGGCTCCTAATAATTTTTGTTCCTTTCATCAGAATAAGGAACAAAAGACGATTCCTTCCCCTAAGGCCTTTGGATCCAATTGGAGACCATCTTCAAATTGGAATAAAACCAAACCTTATAAGAAACCAAATCCAGCCCCTAAAACTGCATGAAGGTGCGGCCCTCAATCCAGTTCAACTGGTGGGAGGCTGATTGAAATTATTTCAGGAAATTTAGTCAGGTTTCGTTCAGAATATTGTGTCTCAAGGGTATCAAATAGGTTTCAGAATGAGACCTCCCATGAGAAGATTCTTTCTTTCTCATGTTCCAACAAATTCTGTGAAGGCTCAGGCTTTTCTGAAGTGTGTTTCAGATCTAGAGCTTTCAGGGATGGTTGTTCCAGTTCCTCTAAAGCAGTTCTTTCCAAACTTTTCATGTCGGTGTCACACTTTTTAGACCTACATCATATTGTGACACAGTAATTCAGTTGTACCAGCAAACAGGAGGTTAAACTAACTTATTTTAAGAGATACAGACACATACATAAATAATATAATAACAAAATATATTTACAAGTAACAGTATGTACAGTATGTGCAAGAATTAAAAAAAGTTTAATATCACCAATAGCTACATACTAATTTAATGGGTTGTATGAGGTTGATGGGATGAACAGTTTCTGAATATTTGGTGGAATATTAGATAAAGACACTCACATTTCATCATCAAGCATTTTTAAGCTTCCACTTCCTATCCATATATCAAGAGCAGGAGCAGCAATGCACTACTGGGAGCTAGCTGCAAAAAAAACAAAAAAACACTTTGACTTCTGACTTCAGCTCAGCGCTTAAACTGCCGCCCTCTGCGAGTCTGCTTGACTACTGCCCGCGCTGCAAACACACTGCTGTCCCACTCACTGACTACACATGCAGTCACGAGCCGATTGAAGAGACTACACGTGCAGTCAGGAGCCAATGTGCCGCCAATGGGAATAGTTTCAGTTCCCACAGAGCTGCGCCAATAGGTTAAGAAGATCTGTGACTAACTATGTATCAATCACGTGTCAACCATGTGATATGCATAGCAGGCAGGCGGAAAGTTGGAAACCAAAAAAAAAAAATTTTTTAAATTTTAAATTCAAAAAAATTTGTGCTGAAGCTGCGACACACCTACACACTGCTGCCGACAAACTAACTTGTCACAACACACAGTTTGGAAAGCTCTGCTCTAAAGGAACACGGTTTGGGGTTCTATTCAAATCTATTCATTGTCCCTAAATCATTTTGTAAGAGTCCCAACTTTCAAGATGGTGACTATAAGGACTATTCTTCCTTTTGTTCAGCAAGGGCATTTTATGTCCACAATAGATTAACAGGATGCTTATCTTCATATTCCAATTCATCCAGGCCATTATCGGTTTCTGAGATTCTCTTTTCTAGACAAGCATACCAGTTTGTTGCTTTTCCATTTGGCCTAGCAACAGCTCCAAAAATCTTTTTGAAGGTTCTCGGTGCCCTTCTATCTGTAATCAGAGAGCAGGGTATTGTGGTGTTTCCTTATTTGGACAATATCTTGGTACTAGTTCAGTCTTTTCATTTAGCAGAGTTTCACAGGAAACTAGTGTCATTTCTTCAAAGGCATGGTTGGAGGATCAATTTTCAAAGGAGTTTCTTGATTCTCAGACAAAGGTCACATTTTTAGGGTTCCAGATAGATTCAGTGTCCATGACTTTGTCTTTAACAGACAAGAGACAAATCAAATTGGTATAAGCTTGTCTAAACCTTCAGTCTCGATCGTTCCCTTCAGTGGCTATATGCATGGAAGTTTTAGGTCTTATGACTGCAGCATTGGACGCAATCCCCTTTGCTCATTTTCATATGAGACCTCTGCAGCTTTACATGCAGAATCAATGGTGCAGGGATTATACTCGGATATCACAACTGATATACTTAAATCCAAACATTCAACGCTCTCTGTCATGGTGGTTGGACCATCATCGGATTGTTCAAGGGGCCTCTTTTGTTCGTCCTTCCTGGACTGTGATCTCAACAGACGCAAGTCTTACAGGTTGGGGAGCTGTCTGGGGGTCTCTGACTGCACAAGGGGTTTGGAAACGAGGCGAGGTTACCAATCAATATTTTAGAACTCCGTCCTATCTTCAGAGCTCTTCAGGCTTGGCCTCTGTTAAAGAGAGAACTTTTCAGACAATATCACAACAGTGGCATATGTCAATCATCAGGGAGGGATTTGCAGCTCTTTAGCAATGAAAGAAGTATCTTGGATACTTTCTTGGGCAGAGTCAGACTCTTGTCTAATTTTTGTGATTCATATTCCAGGAGTAGACTATTTGGAAGCGGGCGAGTGGTCTCTCCATCCAGATGTGTTTCTTCAGATTGTACAAATGTGCGGTCTTCCAGAAATAAATTTGATGGCCTCTCGTTTGAACAAGAAACTTCCCAGATATCTTTCCAGATCCAAGGATCCTCAGGCAGAGATGGTGGATGCTTTAGCAGTTCCTTAGTTTTACCAACCTGCTTACATTTTTCCGCCTCTAGTTCTTCTTCCAAGGGTGATCTCCAAGATCATTATGGAACAATCTCATGTGCTTCTGATAGCACCAGCATGGCCTCACAGGTTCTGGTATGCGGATCTTGTCCGGATGTCCAGTTGCCATCCTTGGCCCCTTTTTTTAAGGCCAGACCTTCTGTCTCAAGGGCCGTTTTTCCATCAGGATCTCAAATCTCTAAATTTGAAGGTATGGAAATTAAACGCTTAGTTCTTAGTCACAGAGGTTTCTCTGACTCAGTAATTAACACTATGTTACAGGCTCGTAAGTCTGTTTCAAGAAAGATTTATTATCGGGTTTGGAAAACCTACATTTTATGGTGCTCCTCATAATTTTTCTTGGCATTCTTTTAGAATTCCTCGGATTTTACAGTTTCTTCAGGATGCTTTGGATAAGGGTTTGTCTGCAAATACTTTGAAGGGACAAATATCTGCTCTTTCTGTCTTATTTCATAGAAAGATTGCTAAACTTCCTGATATTCACTGTTTTGTTCAGGCTTTGTTTCGCATCAAACCTGTTATTAAGTCTATTTCTCTGCCTTGAAGTCTTAATTTGGTTTTGAAGATTTTACAGGCTCCTCCTTGTGAGCCTATGCATTCTTTGGACATTAAACTACTTTCTTGGAAAGTGTTATTTCTTTTGGCTATCTCTTCTGCTAGAAGAGTTTTGGAGTTGTCGGCTCTCTCTTGTGAGTCTCCTTATCTGATATTCCATCAAGATAAAGCTGTTTTAAAGACTTTGTTTAAATTTTTACCTAAGGTAGTGAATTCTAACAACATTAGTAGGGAAATTGTTGTTCCTTCTTTGTGGCCTAATCCTAAGAACTCTCTTGAGAGATCTCTACATTCTTTGGATGTGGCAAGAGCTTTGAAATACTATGTTGAGGCAACCAAGGATTTCAGAAAGACTTCTAGTTTATTCGTTATTTCCTCTGATTTCAGGAAAGGTCCGAAAGCATCTGCCATTTCTTTGGCATCTTGGTTAAAACTTTTGATTCACAAGGCTTATTTGGAGGTGGGGCAGTCTCTACCTCAAAGAATTACAGTTCATTCTACAAGATCAGTTGCCACTTCTTGGGCTTTCAAGAATGGAGCTTCAGTTGATCAGATTTGCAAAGCAGCAACTTGGTCTTCTTTGCATACATTTACTAAATTTTACCATTTTGATGTATTTGCTTCCTCAGAAGCAGTCTTTGGTAGAAAAGTTCTTCAGGCAGTTGTCTCAGTTTGATTACTTTGCCTATAATTTGAGTTTTTTTAAATTCAAGAAAATTTAAATATTATTTGGATTATATTTTTTCAGTGGAAATAGCTGTTTTTATTTTTATCCCTCCCTCTCTAGTGACTGTGGATTTCCACATCTTGGTTATTATATCCCATACGTCACTAGATCATGGACTCTTGCCACTTACCTGAAAGAAAAGATCATTTATGTAAGAACTTACTTGATAAATGCATTTCTTTCATAGTGGCAAGAGTCCATGAGACCCACCCTTTTTGGTGGTTATGATTTTTTTGTATAAATGCACATTATTTTTTCCAGCTCCTCTTTTTTGTATGCTTTTTTTACTCCTTTTTACACCTCACTACATGGCTATACGTTAAAACTGAGGTATGTGTGTGGTGGGAGGTGTATTTATGGGCATTTTGAGGTTTGGGAAACTTTACCACCTCCTGGTAGGAATGTATATCCCATACGTCACTAGCTCATAGACTCTTGCCACTATGAAAGAAATTAATTTAACAGGTAAGTTCTTACATAAATTATGTTTTTTGATCTATTTGTTGAATTTTTGCATTGATCTCTGTTGCTGACCTTAGCCTTGATTGCTGACTTCCCTACTTATACTGGACCCATGGATTCCTATACCTGCTGCTGACCATAGCATTGATTCCTGACCTCACAATTTATACTAAACCCATGGCTTTGTATACCTGTTGCTGACCTTAGCTTTTTTCCTTACCTTGCTACTTATACTGGACCCATGACTTCTTATACCTGTTGCTGACCTTAGCTTTCATTCCTGACCTTGCTACTTTCACTGGACCCATGGCTTCCTATACCTGTTGCTGATTTTTGCTTTGATTCCTGACCTTCCTACTTATACTGAACCTATGGCTTCCAATACCTGTTGCTGACCTTAGCTTTGATTCCTGACCTTGCTACTTTCACTGGAACCATGGCTTCCTATACCTGTTGCTGACCTTAGCTTTGTTTCTTGACTTTGCCACTTATACTGGACCCATGGCTTCCTATTCTTGTTGCTGATCTTAACTTTGATTCCTGACCTTGCTACTTATACTGGACCCATGGCTGGTCAGAAATCTTGGCCTTTTCCTGACCTCACCTGTTCCCGTATTTCCTGTTCTGGATTTCCAATGTGCTACATATCTACTGTTAGGTCTGTTAGTCAGGTATTCTACGCTCCACATTATACCTACTGCTTTATGGTCCTCTATTCATTCTACCTCAGCTTCTGGGTTCTAGCTGCTTTTGCCAATTCACAATAAAAAGACAGTGCAATATCACTTCCTCTGATTTTGACATTTTTAGTAGATTTTTTTTCTAATAAATTTCAAAGATTGCATTTATTTCCCTGCCAACTGTAACCATGTGACGCCATCAGCCAAGTATGGACTCATATGTCTACACTGCAAACTCTTGCACATGCTCAGTAGGAGCTGGTATATAAAAAGACTGTGCACAAATGGACAATGGAGGTAAAAAGTTTAATTTTGAATTTAGTGTCCCTTTAATGTACACAGAACTATTCAATTGCTACTTTTCATCAGGATGCTAAGGGGCCGATTTTACTAATGTGCGGGCGGACATGATTTGCTGTAGCGGATCATGTCCACTGCACATCGATAAATGCCGACAGCATATGCTGCTAGCAGGGGGTGTCAATCAACCCGATTGTATCCGTTGGTGCTGATCGTTGTCCCCCGTCTCAGAGGTGGCGGACGAGTTAAGGAGCGGCTGTCTTACGCTAGCAGGGGCCGTCAATCATCCCGATCAGATTGGATCAGGATGATTTCAGTCCGACACCTAAAAGGTGGCAAACGAGTTAAGGAGCAGTGATCTTACGACCACTGCTTCTTAACTTCTGCTTCAGGTGGAATTGAAGCGGAGTCGGTCGGAAGCAGCATCCGCTGCTTTATAAATCGATCCCCCAAGAGTGAGATGGGCGTACCTAGCAAAATGCTGATGTGTTCATTCTAGAAAACACATCATCACTGCAAAGGACATGTTTGAGGCAAAGAACAATTTTTTATTTTAAAGGACATAAAACCCATTTATTTTTCTTTCATGATTCAGATAGAACATACAATTTTAAACAACTTTCCAACTGACTTCTATCATCAGATTTTCTTTGTTCTTTTTGGTATCTTTTGTTGAAAAAACAGGCAGGTAAGCTCAGGAGACCTGCAGCACTATACGCAGCAGTTTTGTGACAATGTTATACATTTGCAAGAGCACTAGATGACAGCATTGTCTTCTGCCATGTAGGGCTTGATACACGTGCACACTGCCTACCCAGGTATCTCTTCAACAAAGAATAACTCAAGAACGAAAATAATTTTCTTGTTATCCTTTGTTTAAAAACAGGGATGTAAGCTCAGGAGTGTGCATGTGTCTGCAGCTGGACCACTATTTCCTGTGCACGTTAGCTATCTAGATATCTCTTCAGGAAAGAATAACAAGAGAATGAAGCGACTTTTATAATAGAAGTAAATTGGAAACTTTTTTAAAATTGTATTCTCTATCTGAATCATGAAAGAAAAATGTTGAGTTTCATGTCCCTTTAATGATTTTTTATGCAGATTAAAGGGATAGGAAAGTCAAAATTAAACTTGTATGATTCAGACAGAGCAGGTTTTTTTAAGACACTTTTAAATTAACTTCTATTTTTAAATGTGCTTCGTTCTCTTGGTATCTCTTGTTAAAAAATAATATGCACATATCATACACTAGTGGGAGCTGCTGCTCATCTCTCTTGTGATTGGCTAACTAGATGCGTTCAGCTAGTAGTGCAATGCTGTTCCTTCAGCAAAGGATAACACGAAAATGAAGCAAATTTGATAATAGAAGTTAATTAGAAAGTTGTTTAAAATTGTATGTTCTATCCAAATCATGAACAAAATGTTGGGGTTCCTGTCCCTTTAACTGTTTGTTTGAATACATTAATACATTTTTTTACACCCTTTGGGAAAAAAGGTCTTAATTTTGTATCTGTTTTTCTTATAGCCTCACCCCATTCCGACTTCTGTTTGGCTGGAGGAATTAGGAGGGGCGCTTTGGTATAACGGACATTTCTGCTGGAGATCTGTATTTAGACTATAATGTTTTTTTATATTTTATTGTATTAGTCTGCTGTTATATGTTCTGATTTTAGCTTCATTCTGTATTTCTGCAGTTTCAATAAAGGTTAAATTATTAAACATTAATGTTTTTCTTTGTGAATATTCAGTCCTAGAGGTAGAAAACTCTGTACACCATGTACCGGTCTTAGAGGTGCCTAAGCCTGAATCACTTGAGTACAGTTAATTGATTTTTCTCTCAGTTAGAACACAGGTAATTGCCAATACAGTTCTGGTCAAATTACACTTTACTTCTGAATATTTCCTGAGCTCATTGCAAATATGATATTTTATCTCCTTAAAAGCTGCAATATGAGTCCATGTATTTAACTACTTAATCATTAAACATGAGACAGAGAGAAAATGGTAAGGAGGCTGTGACGTGAGTCACCAAGATCTGAGGGCCTGTTATGGAACATTCTTTGGGCTGGAGGTACATGGGCTTAAGGATACCCAGAGACTGCATGGCAATGTGGAATTTTATATGCTGGACACCCCATGTACTTTCATAACTCTGTCTTATGTCCATGTCACCCTGTATCCATAAATACAGGATGGGTATAGGGCAAGAGTGCCCCTTGTGGGTGCAATTGTGACTCTATAAACCAAGTGGGCATAAAGGACTTAATAGTTAATAAGAGCTGTTATTATATTCTGTAATAAGATGTATTTTATTTACGTGTCTAATCTGATTGTGTCTCAGGAGTGAGTCTGGGTAAACTGATTGTGTTCCTGTGTGATTATGTTAACTAGACTGCCCAACATCAGATTGTCTGAGTAAACTTTCTTCCCCAGTTAATTAACTTGATATTTTAATCTGTTTTACCTGCGAATAGACACTCAGTACTAAAAATGACCCTAACCTACTTCAAAAAGCTCCATTCAACTTAAAAGTGGAGCGTTAATTTATCACGACGAGCTCACATTCGCATTGCTGTCAACTTGTCATACCAGCGCACATTAGTGTGCACTGGTATTACTCAGTGGAGCGCTAATATTGCTCCACTTGTAATCTGACCCTTTTTTTTTTATTTTATTTTTTTATTGAGGTTATGCAATATACAGGGACAACAAGGTTATACCGCTTACAAATCCAATGTTGGCAATATTATAAAGGTCTCACTGATACATTAAAAGTTCAACATATATTAAAGGTTTGACCTTAACTGGGAAGTTGGTATAGAGTTTCAACGAGACATAGTAAGAGCTATAAAACGTAAACCTCTTATTTATCCATTTTTCAAATATGATCATATTTCCCCTTTGACTCATAATAAATCCGCTCACAAACCTTTACCCTCTTGTAATAAGCTAGGGTCACCTATGGGCCCTCAAAATAATGCCTTTGTCAAGGGAGGGATTTAAGGGGGATAGAAAAACAATAAAATAGAATTTCCATAAGATGCATTTTCTTATGCTTATCCAATAAGCCAATGGGAGTAGGGGGCGGGGAGCACAGATGACGTTAGGAAATTGATATGTTCTGAGTGGTGAGAATAATAAGGTACACTACCAACTAGCATGACTACTGGGTACCACAAAGCTGACATTTTGGGCTGAATTATCACCTTATATTGATTTAAGCTAATACTGGAGTTGGTATACAGCCATATGTTTTGCAGATACTAGCATATAAGTACAATGGCAATCGCTAGTCTCGGGGGTTATGTGGTATTGGTTTACACTATGGGTATGCTAAAGGTTTACAACACCTCTGAATATCATATTAATAGACTGCCGAAGTCGCAGCTAAATCAAAATAGCTGGAGGCTAACAGGGCTCAAAAACTATTTCCTATCTCCTGGTGCTCGTATGGAGAGTGGCATATTTAAAAAGTAATTCCCAACTATGACGTACCCTGAAATATGTAAATTTAACCCAAGTTAAATAAGAACTAGTTTACCCTATATATCTAGAAGAAAGGTACTATCTTAAGCAAACCCACTATCAATAGGAGGTAAAAAAAATAAATATCCCATGTAGTCTTAGCATATACAAGAGGTAATGTGGGTATATAGATATCAGATCTGTGAAGTTTCCCTAGCGAACCACCATTTTCTAAAAAGATAGTAAGCTATGCGTTGTGTAGAGTAGTGGTGTCAACCAGCTTCACGTAAACAGAAACCTGTAAGCTACACTTAAGTGACAACAGAGATGTATAAGTCAAGGTTTTATCTGTAATAGGGGTGTTGTAGGTCTAAATAACCGCTCAATTTGCATGTATCTGTAACTATCTGGGTGTAAACACCATTACCTCATAAGAACTTGGTCCATATTTAACCACCTATGTATGATAGTCACATAAGATATAGAACTATATGAGATAAGGAACATGTAAGGCTATAAGAAAAATTAGGTAAATTAATGCTATGTCAGACAAAGAGAGTAGGAACCTAACATAGAGTCCTATGCCAACATTGTGATACACTTAGCCTATTTTAACCTTGCTATAGCAAGCAAAAAACATTTGTATATAGGAATATCTGTATCTCTAAGGGTCTTTTCTTTGAAAGGAAGTGTTGAACATATTAGCCATATCGCTGGGTAATACCTTTAAAATAAAAAATACTTATTTGGCTATCTATAGTACCCGCATAGGAAACTTGAGAGGTAGGATAAGGAAACATTAAACTCTGGGTGCAGCAACGTCATTTCTAAACTTAATTGGCTTTTAGAATGCAGAGAAACCACCACAGTACAAACAGTGCAAGTCCCCAGATACACACATGCATATAAAACAGAACTTCAAGGGTATACAAAAAATCATCATATACAAGTCTCGTAAAAGAACAGGTTATACCCCTTGAGTCCATGTAATAATCATAGTTGCAATCAGTATCAACCGACCCCATCTATGTGACAGGGCTGACCGCCTAATAGTTCCATCTGGTTTTGTAAGAGCTGTAGTTTGATATACCGACTCCAAGCGGCGTATAGGACCTCTGCACTTTTTTGTATCTTTCCTGAGCAATGTGTCCCAATCGGTGTTGCAGAGACCTTGTCACTCGGTAGCCAAATTTGGTCATTGTGAGGTAATTCTCCAGATCGGTCTCATAGCCATCTATAAGGTACCGGCAGATGGCAGCTCTTGAGAGACTCCACTACCACTGACTGATAATGCTTCCATGTTGTGGATGATCTAGATGTTAGGTCATCAGCATGAGCAGTTTGGGGCATTTCTGTTGTCACTCTGTCTGCAGCACATGGGGTACTTGAACTCGTCATCCCAGATGACATGACTCAGATCTTTATACCCCTTATCCCTACGGCCTTCTCCGTGTCATGTTGAGCATGTGGTGAACGCTGGGGCCCCAGAGCACCACCGCCGTTGCAAGTAACAATGTAGATAGGCTGAAGGGTATTGTGCTCTTCAGGTATTATTTCAGCTCTTTGTGAGAGTGTGCTCAACCTTAACACGACAATCTTCAAAAATATTGCTAATCTCTTGTATAATATATGCTGCTACATCCATATTGAATTTATGCAGCCAGTACCTCTGGTAAAAGCAGCAAACTTGCCGTTCCCGGGTCCCAGTGATAGCGTGGGTCTGAAAATGGCCGCTCTCAAAAGTTCCCAATAGTTAAAAGGCTCTGTATATAGTGAAGTGCCGTCTGTCTGTTGTTCCCCTCTTGACGTTTAGGTGTTCAGATCTCCTGAGCTAACCAATGTCTCAATAATGGTATAATATTCGGGCTTGAACAAACGCAAAAGGTACTTTTTTTTTTTTTTATTGAAGTCATAAATAAATACAGAATATAGGGTATGCCCCAAAACATTTACAAGTCAATGTATACACAGCATAGTTGGGAGAGTATTGCATTCTAGTATCTCAAACATTACCATAAAATGTGGGCTATCACATAGAAAGACTTCAGTTTTGTTGTAGAGTATCATGAACGTGATATAAGCAAAAAAGGTCCTCTCCTAGCTATATACAAAAAAAAAGTACGGTATCTATTCAGATAAGGGTAAGACTAGGGAGGAGGTAACTCTATAGATTTATGGGGGAGGGGGATGCAGCAGGCGAGAGACGCTCAAAATGTAATAGGGGGGAGGGTGGAGGGGGGATGGAGGGCGGAGCCAGCTAATATGTCAGCACCAGGAGCAGGTTTAGTTGGAACCAAAGGACTATTACTTAATATAAACTTAACCATACTCATCCAATCCTATATACTCCTGTAGAGGGAGCCTGAAAACATATATACACAAGCTAAAACCATGAGTGTAATTTGAGAGTAGTCAAGTTGTTCTCTACAAAGTTGTATAGTGTGGAGGGGGGATATTAGATCATTTGGGGCCTAGGGGACCTCAGGGTGAGCCCCTCTCCTAGGGGAGTGCAGCAAAAGGTACTTTTAATATAAAATCTAGCTGGAGCTGATATAATGTGTGTCCGTTCAGCACCAGAGTTAGCTCCATCCCCCATAATCTGACCCTTTATTGCCTAGTAGTTTTTTTTGTGAAAACAAGGAGATTTCGCTTAGCTATAAAGGTTTCAAATCTGCTTAACAAATAAATTTCAACATGCTTAGTAGCCATTTGACAGCAGAGGTTTGTGGGAATTGTAGTTCCAGATAATAGTCTGTTATGAAGCTGTGTAGAGGGGAATAAATAAATGCAGCAGTGTCGGGTAGCATGTGTATATACTGTATATAATTTAAGTGGAATTTAGAGTACATACATAGACACACTATAAACAAACACACTACAATTACATTATACAATACTTAATATAAACAATAAGTAGGTTGTGGAGAATTGAAAAAATATATACACATATTAAAAATGTAAACTTTATTGATAACCATATTAAAATTCCTTCAAGAAAAGAAAACAAGGGTAAGTACATATAATTCCTTTCTGTTATCCGATCAAAGGGTTAACTCTCAATACTACCCTTTCGCAACATCGCTAGTCAGAAATACAGGAAATATACAAATAAGGGAACATTTTAAAATAGGCCACAGGCTTATGGCATAGACGTGCAAAAAAATGATAGTTTGTTGTGTGGTTTAACAGATCTAGCAGGGGGTGTCAATCAACCCGATCGTATTCGATCAGGTTGATTTCCGGCGATGTCTGTCCGCTTCCTCAGAGCAGGCGGACAGGTTATGGAGCAGTGGTCTTTAGACCGCTGCTTCATAACTTGTGTTTCCGGCGAGACGCAAGTGATGTAAAACATTGTATTCCAAAGTTGTTCTGTATTCTCCGTACACAAAGCAGAGATAGATAGCTATGTTTGAAGTTGAAAGAGTGGCTATATTCCTCCCAAATTCTACCACAAACATCCCCTCTTATCCCCTAGTTCCTTTAATAAAACTTACCTCACTCATGCTGTTGAAAATATAGACTACAGGCTAGACACATGTAGACAAAAAATTGTTTTGACTGGATCACAAAACAAAATGTCTTTAATTTAACCTCTGAGATTTATTCATGTGGTTTGATTAATTCAGGTGAAGAAAGAAAGATGGGAAGCACTAAAAAAGCTTATGGGTAGGATATATGGTACTGGAATATCAAACTATAAATAGTAATTGCTTATGGGTCGGATATATGGTACTAGAATATCAAACTTGTAAATCCTAATTACTACAACCTCTGGATGACTGAGGATTATATTGACCTCTATGTGACACTAGAATTGAATGGTTATAACCTCTACGATATGTTAACCTCTATATGACGCAAAATTAAATAATAATAACCTCTATGATATGTATAGACCTCTAAGATAAAATAAAATATACCTCTGAGAAAAAATAAATGGTTAACCTCTTGAGATAACATTTCTAAAATGTAGAAAAATAAAATAAAATAAAATCATAAAATGAAATATAGTCGCAATGTATTATCAAATGGAACTTTACTGTATAAAATAAAAACGTATAAACTTATATAAAATCGTATAGGATCCTGTGTATACAATCTGTCTAAAAGTTGTGGCCCCAACTAAATACCTAAACAAAGTTCTATGTTCATTTTTCACAGTTCTGTGTTCCGATCTTCTCTCTATCGTATATTTCACAGTTCTGTGTTCCGATCTTCTCTCTATCGTATATTTCACAGTTCTGTGTTCCGATCTTCTCTCTATCGTATATTTCACAGTTCTGTGTTCTGATCTTCTCTCTAGCGTATATTTCACAGTTCCTCCTTTGTTGTAATAACGTTTAAAAGAAGTGTGTTTATTCAATACACACAGTGTTCCTCTATGTTGTGAATGCGTTGTATCAAAGTCATGACTTAAATTGCATCAAAGCCGTGACTGCAGCTGTTCTCATGTTAGAGCTTGCATATAGCGTTGTGTATATAAGTGTCCCTGCCGGGTCTTGCCTGGTTCCCCTTACTGGACCTCCGATGGTTGTGCATCTTCTCTCCTGGGTTATAGAAGAGTTGCTTCTATGGTTCTTTTCTGGTGCTGGGAAACTATTACGATGCCTTTCTGATGTTCAACGTATCCAGCTCCTGAGTTCCCGGCAAACTCCTTCTACCCAATTACGTGTGTCTTTGGTCCCACGTGACTCCGAAGAGCCAATCAGGTAACCGCTAAAGACCTGTTATTTCCTAAGGCAGCAGATCAGCTCAGTGTTCCCTCTAAGGCCAGTTTTGTGTGCGGCCCAGCAGTGAAACAGTTAATAAGAGAAACATACCTTGCCATCTGCATTGTACAGTGTTTGCTAATTGCAGGATCCGGTTATTAACAGTTTCACTACTGGACAGCACACAAAACTGGCCTTAGAAGGGAATACTGGATCAGCTGGACTGCAGCTTAAAGAGCCACTAAAGTCAAAATGAAACTTTCATTATTCAAATAAAGCATACAAGTTAAAAAACTTTCCAATAGACTTCCATTATCAAAATGTGCACATTATTTTTATATGCACACTTTCTGAGGCTCCAGCTCCTACTGAGCATTGTGATAGGCTGATGGCTGTCACATGATACAGCGGGAGGGAAAATTGAATTTGTCAGAAAATATTCTACTGCTCATTTCAAATTCAAAGTAAGTGGTATTGGATTGTTGTTTGTTGTGTGTTTGTCAGTTATTCAATTCTAGTGTATTTAGTGGTCCTTTAAAGTAATATCTAGTGCTACTGCTAACAGCCAGCAGCAGCACACAAAAAAGGGGTTGATCACAATCTTGCACTTGTTTTCATTAGAGAATGATTTCAGAACTTTATTAGGTATCACCACTGTGTTTGTAGTAATCACAATCCTAAAATGCTTGTGCCATTAATACCCCTGGAGCTTAAAACCTCCTGAAAACAACACAAAGGGCCAGATTACAAGTGGTGCGCTATTTAATGCTTTAGTGATAACACCCCAGAAGTAAATATTTTGCATGTGCAAGTTAGCGTGTGTATTACAAGTGGAAAGTAAAATGTTTGCTAGTGAGCGAAACCCTACACATGCTAACTTTAGGACTTCGGATATCAGGACTGCGCTAACTTCTTCTCACCATAGACTTCAATGGTGAGCACAGAAAAAAAAACTTATCGCTCTCAAACTAAGCCAACAGGAGATATTAATATTTCACATTCTAATGTTCTTCACATACAGGAAAATGTTATTTTTTATGTTAAATACATATTTCTATATCTATCTATCCATCTATCTGTCTATCTATCTATCTATCTATCTATCTATCTATCTATCTATCTATCTATATTTCTATACCTGTATATATATATATATATATATATATATATATATTCACATAGAGGTATAGATATATATTTTACATTAACAATATCATATAAATATGTATATTTATTTAAAAATAAAAAGACCATTTTTTTCTATGTGAAGAACATTGGAATGTAAAATGTCGGGCTGCGTGCTAGTGCACAGGAAAAATTAACTATCGCAAGGCGCATTATGTCAGTTTTTAATATAAAATATTGCATTGATACAAAAGAAAAGAAAAAAAAAGAATGGAAAAATTAGATTAAACATGGAAAGGACATAACATTGGAGGTCCTGTTTCAGGGCGTAACTACAGGTGTCTCATAGCTTTATCGAGATCACACCCACACTTCTAAGGGGCCCTTTTGGCCCTGCATCAGTATTGATCGCACTACAGCGGGGCTGTGCTCCACTTGTATCATGCCTGGCCGCTCTCTCTCTGTCCACCCCCTGCAAAACAGGGCTCACAGTGTAAGGAAAGTGTATGATTTGCCTTTACAATTATAGCGGCATGCATTCCAAGATGGCCGTCACAGTGTGGCTCTACAGTAAAACCTGACACCATAAATGATCTCCCCAAAACCAGATGTAAGCTTAGATCACATGTTTTACATCTTTTACAAGTTGGAATAAATGGGATAAAATAACTAATAGCTAGATAGTGAAAAACATCTACATCCCCAACCAAGCAGATGTGGTTAGACAGAACCTTGAAGCTACTCTCACTTGAATAATACAGTTCTTTAAAGGGACAGTCTACACTAGAATTGTTATTGTTTAAAAAGTATAGCTAATCCCTTTATTACCCATTCCCCAGTTTTGCATAACCAACATGTTTATATTAATATATATTTTACCTCTGTGATTACCTTGTATCTAAGCCTCTGCAGACTGCCCCCTCATCTCAGTGCTTTTGACAGACATACAGTTTAGCCAACCAATGCAGACTCCTAAATAAATCCACGGGAGTGAGCACAATGTTATCTATATAGCACACATGAACTAGTGCTGTCTAACTGTGAAAAACTTTTAAAATGCTCTGAGTTAAGAGGTGGTTTTCAATGGTTTAGAAATCAGTTTGAGCCTAGCTAGGTTTAGCTTTTCAAAAATACCACCAAGGGAACAAAGAAAATTTAATGATAAAAGTCAATTGGAAAGTAGTTTAAAATTGCATGCCCTATCTGAATCATGAAAGTTTAATTTTAACTAGACTATCCCTTTAAAGGGTAATTGGCTTTCATATTTATTAAATGTTAAAGCTTAGGCCCTAATTGTTACAGCAGGTCATTTTGGTGGCCAACCAATCTTTTCCCTATAAAATGGATCAGTAAATGGTCATCTACTGGGTATTTACATTGATATGATTTGGTGATTTTGGAATTTGCCTTCACCCCATACCTTTCACCCAATTTCCTTTTTCCTCCCATCCTTCTCCCTCTTCTTTGACACATTTTTACAACTTGTGTTGCATAGCGTCATGTGATCCTTATAAATATTGCACTGAGTTGTGGAGACATCCCAGAACAGAAGCTGATGGACATTGTATACTCCCTTTAAAGAAGCAAGGTAAACTGGAGTAACATTTTCACATATAACCTTTAAAGGGACTGAGTACCGTAACATTTTCTCACCTTTAAATAGTTCCCAATAATCCATTTTACCTGCTGGAGTGTATTAAATTGTTACAAATAGCTAATTTACCTTTATATCAGCATTTGGAATAGCTGATTTTGCCTGTGGAATTCCTACCAATAGTGAAAGTTTCTATAACATAGCCAGCCAAATAAATTACACTTCCAGTGGGAGGTAGTAGAGATAAGCAATAAAATGTTAAATAAGTATTGGGCTTTGATATACAGATAGAGATAATATAAATAAGCATGTGTGTGTACAAAAAGTGATCAAATAAGGAAATCTGTTATCCCTGCAAGTTCAACCCATTTTAATTGGTTGTGGTTTCAAAGAACAAAAACAGATATTTCATATACAAAAATAAACCTACATAAGCAATTTCTCATCCACTTCATACTCTGCAGCTGGTATAACAAGTCATTGGAAACACATTAAAGGGACATGATACCCAAATGTTGAAACAAGTGAAAGTGAAGCAGCATAGCTGTAAAAAGTTAACTAGAAAATATTACCTGAACATCTGTATGCAAACAAGGAAGATATTTTACCTCAAAATGTCCTAAGTATTCACACCCCACTGTAAGCAGCAAATTAGTATGTCTGTCCCGGGACCTGCAAGGGAGTGAGCCTCATGCACACTCATGTTATTTCCCTATTCAGTTTAAGGAAGTTTACTATGAAAACTCATGGTAGTTAAGTAAAATCTCATGAGATCACAGTAAAAGAGTTCATGACCTCAGCACTGATGCTGATTGGCTGCTGTTCATTTCTTCCTCTTTTTTTTTACTTGCAGCTGGACAGCAACTGAAGTATAACTTTTTACACAGCACTTACTCTGGTGAGCTGAAGAAATTGTGAGGTAAAATAGCATCCTTTTTTACATTTATCATGGATACTGGGCTGCAGGGATTGATCCCTTACCCCTCTATGACCTCACCCCTGTTATCTCTTGGCAGTTTTGGGCTCCTCAGAGCAACCGTGATTCCCCAGACCTTCTGTTCCCATTGTTTTGAGTATTACATGTCATCTTGAAAGAGCTGGCCGCTGACCGCCACTTTCCCTTCGGCCAGCCGGGCCCCTGGAACTACCGGTCGACCGCATCATCCAGGATTCAGGATCCAGGTGGACGTTTAAACGAGAGCTTTAAAATGACACCCTGGAAGTGCCGCCACTCTCCCGGGATCACCTTGAAAACCGCCACCCCTGGGTACTGGAAATCTGTAGGTTTATGGCTGCTATGGCCAGCGCCAGCCTGTCTAGGGGGCGGGAATGGCGGTAAAACTGTGGCATTGTCTCATGTCTTATCAAGATGAGTTGTATGTATAAAAGATGTGTGTTTGTCCCAATAAAGTCAGTTCTTATTTCACCTGAATGCTAGTCTGTCTAGTCATTTAGATGGGCTCCTGTAATCACTTTCCTGGGCTACATAGCAGCTTGTTCCAGGCAGCGGAAGGACCCCTTTGGCGGAGCTACCCAGTCGGGGTAGCCGGGGATCCGTCACATTGGTTGGCAGCGGTGGGATGCTTACGTCTACCTGGAACGTCCAAACCACCAACTGAAGATCTTGCCGGATGGAGCAGTACCATGGGCTTCGGAAGGAAGAATTGAGAACATTGCTGCAGGCTAGAGGGAAAGTCGCTGGCAACAAGACAAAGGCAGTGCTCGTAGCCAAACTGATGGAGGACGATCGGGCTAGCGAACAGGCTGGTGGGTCGGACAGCAACCAAAGCGGGGGACGGCTCAGTACAGCCTCCACTCAAGGGACTACAATGTCCGACATGCAGCGGCAAGTACAGTGGCAACTGGCTCTCTATGGCCCTAACCCCCCCAAGGAGATCATTACTCGGATAGTGACTGACGCCACCAAGGTACATATGTTGGAGCTTCAGAAGTCTATGGGGGGGTCATGCTGGATCCCCTGGACCCCCCTTCCTGGCCCAAGAAACAACCTCACAGGGCTTTTCGAACATTCCAGGATGATGAGAGCGAGGATATTGACCGCTAACTACAGCTGTTCGAGACTCAGTGCCGGATGCATGGGGTCACTGATGCCGACAGGGTTACTATCCTCATTGGTAAACTGTCTGGTAGGGCCCTGGAGGCTTTCCACACTTTCCCTTCCGGGGATCAAGACAACTATGACCGGGTGAAGCAGCGTATCCTTTCCCGGTATGGACTCACACTGGAGGCTCACCGGCTAAGATTCCGGGGGCTACAAAGACAAGAGGAGCAGCCTTATACCGAGTTTGCCCACCGCTTAGCTCGATTCTTGAACTCCTGGGTTACGGGGTGCCACATCACCACCCTAGACGGAGCTGTTCAACTCATCCTCTTGGAGCAGTTCTACAACCGCACTCCAGCGGAGATAAGGGACTTGGTAAAAGACAAGCTGACCAAGCCGCCGCCCTGGCCAATCAGTATGTGGATGCCTGGCGCCAGGCGTCCACCGACCTCTGGCCTGCAACTCGTTCTACTTCAGCCCCAGCTTGACCCCCAACAGCTTTTCGGGAGCCCCTGACCCTGTCGCTCCCTGTCTACCTGGCTGGAGGCAGCAATTCCCAAGGGTGTTATGGGTGTGGACACCCCGGACATGTTATGTGGAACTGCCCAACCAGACAAAGAAACCCCCCAGCCCAGCCGCCAACTGCACCAATTTCGTGGGGGACTCCTCAAGCCCGCACCTATCAGGCCGCTGCCCATTGTGCACATACAGCAAGCTCCGACCCCTATGCTGAGTGGACAGGAGAAGAAGTGGGTGTCTTGAACCATGTCAGCTCAGTGGGCTAAGACAACCGACAACAACACCGGCAATATGTCTGGGTCAACGGGCAGGCGGCTCAAGGAATGAGAGATACTGGGGCCACCGTTTCTTTGATTCAGCCTCACCTTGTTCCCCCCCCCCCCTCTGGTTGCACTGGGTGAACCCTTGCTGTGGGGGTAGCGGGAGGTGATGTACTCAAGATCCCTACAGCCTGGGTTCATTTGGACTGGAAGACTGACTCCCGCAATGTAGAAGTGGGGGCTATGCACCACATCCCTGCCGAGGTCCTGTTGGGAAATTACCTCGGCCACCTTGTCTCAGCCTTTGTGGAGAATACCTCTCCGGACACCTGCCCAGTGACTACCCACCAGCAGGCCAGATGCCAAGCCACCTCACCAACTCTGGGGACCCAGGTAAGACCTACTACCCCGACTCCTACCTTCCCCCGACGGCCCATTCCCACTAACCCCGAACTTGCCGACACCCCCTCCTGGGCGACCCCCTCCAACTTCGCCAAAGAGACCTTGAGAGACCCGACCCTAGACCCTTACCGAGACCAAGTAGGTGCTGACGCCCAGGGCCCCGGAGACGAATGGTTCCAGTGGGAGGGCAAGCTCCTGTACCGGATCTCCAAGAGGGGAAAAGGACTGGTGCCCAAATGCCAACTGGCTGTACTGAAGAAGTTTCGGTCCAACCTGCTGAAAATAGGGCATGACATTTCCTTAGCCGGCCACTTAGGAAAGAAAAGGACCCACCACCTCTTGACTCAAACCTTCTTCTGGCCAGGAATTACAGCCAATATTAAGGAATACTGTAAATCCTGTGAGGTTTGCCAGAAGGTAGGAAAGGCGGGAGACCATACGAAAGCCCTCCTCCATCCCCTGCCCAGTATTGATGAACCTTTTAGCCGAGTAGCAGTAGACATTGTGGGGCCATTAGCTCGGCCCAGCCCCTCAGGAAAGAAATACATCCTTACAGTGGTAGACTATGCCACCCGACACCCAGAGGCAATCCCCCTGGCCAATATCCAGGCGGAGACCATGGCAGATGTGATGCTCCGGATATTCACTCAACAACTCTAGAAGTTGTGCGGGATTAAACCCCTGCACAGTGCTCCTTACCATTCTCAGACAAAATGGGCTGTGTGAGAGGTTTAACAGGACCCTAAAGCAACTGCTTCAGACGTTCTCGGCCACTCACAAGGACTGGGAAAAATTCCTGCCTTTGTCTTTGCATATCGAGAGATGCCTCAGGAATCCACAGACTTTTCCCCCTTTGAACTACTGTATGGTTGAAAGGTTAGGGGCCCTCTAGATTTGGTACAAGCCCACTGGGAGGGAACCACAGAGGGGGGAAGACCACTCTGTTGTGGGGTACGTACTCCAGCTCAGGGACCGGCTGCAGGACCTGGCTGCCCAGGTCCGCGAGAACCTTCAGGCCTCTCAACACAGACAGAAGCAATGGTACGATCGCAATGCCCGTACCCGAACCCTGATAGTGGGACAGAAGGTCCTCACCCTGAAGCCTGTCAAAACAGACAAGCTACAGGCTTCTTGGCAAGGACCCTACAGGGTTGTGGAACAACTGAACAACGCCACATACCTGGTAGCGAAGTGTTCAGATGAAAGGATCCGTCGGACCTTTCATGTGAACATGTTGAAGGCATATATAGAAAGACCCAGAGATGTGGCCATTATCTGTGCGCTGGCAGTGGAGGACTCTCAAAGTCTTCCAATGCTGGAGCTTCCCGGACCTACTGACAACCCCCAGGGGGTGGATGACATATCCCTAGACGACAGGTTAGAACCTGAACAGAAAAGGCAGGTCCGGCGACTCCTGTAACAGAGAAGTGACATGTTTTCTACTGTCCCTGGGTTTACAACCACAGCTATCCACCGGGTGGAGACCCCAGGACAGACCCTCCTGCGACAGGCTGCCTACAGGATCCCAGAGGCCGTCAGGGAAAGTATGCACCGGGAGCTCCTGGGAATGTTGGACCTTAGTGTCATTGAACCGTCCAACAGTCCCTGGGCCTCCCCAGTAGTGTTAGTACCCAAGAAGGACGGAACTACCCGGTTCTGCGTTGACTACCGTAGACTCAATGACAGAACCACCTCTGATGCCTATCCCATGCCCAGAGTAGATGACCTTTTAGATCAAATCACCCGGGGCCACTTCTTGACTACCCTCGACCTATGCAAGAGTTATTGGCAAATTCCCCTCGACCCTGAGTCCATCCCCAAGTCTGCCTTCATCACTCCCTTTGGCTTATACCAGTTTAAGGTCATGCCATTTGGAATGAAGAATGCCCCAGCCACTTTCCAAAGAATGGTAGACCGCCTGTTAGATGGCCTCCAGGACTATGCCTGTGCATACCTGGATGACATCGCCATCTATAGCGAAACCTGGGAGGACCATCTGGTCGACCTAGGCATCGTCTTAGATTGTCTTTGAGCCGCCGGCCTAACCTTGAAGCCAGATAAGTGTACCATTGTCATCTTGGAAGAGCTGGCCACTGGCCGCCACTTTCCCCTTTGGCCGGCCGCGCCCCTGGAATTACCGGTCGGCTGCATCATCCAGGATTACCGGTACCCTTTGACCCAGGTCGCTGCAGTGGCCCTTTGTCCCAGAGCTCCGCTCTTCTGGGGTTTGCTGCCTCTCAGTGTGGGCCAGAGGTGGGGTGATTGCCTGAAGGGAACTCCCTTGGGAACCGGGGGTTCCTGTTCCCCCTATAACCCCTATTCTCCCTGGACTTCCAGGTGGACGTTTAAACCAGCATAACTCCGGTCCCCAGCCACGGATCACGTCGCTTTTTAGACTGTATATTCTGGGGACCGAGAGCTTTAAAATGACACCCTGGAAGTGCCGCCACTCCCCCGCCACCCATGGGTACTGGGAATCTGTAGGTTCATGACTGCTATGGCCGGCTCCAGCCTGTCTAGGGGGGTGGGAATGGCGGGAAAACTGTGGCATTGTCTCATGTCTTATCAAGATGAGTTGTATGTATAAAAGATGTGTGTTTGTCCCAATAAAGCCAAATCTTATTTCACCTGAATGCTAGTCTGTCTAGTCATTTAGGTGGGCTCCTGCTAGAATCACTTTCCTGGGCTACATAGCAGCTTGTTCCAGGCAGCGGAAGGACCCCTTTGGCGGAGCTACCCAGTCGGGGTAGCCGGGGATCCGTCACAACATTGAGATGCTCAAGTGATATTTTCATTTTTAGATTGGAAGGAACCTGCTATTTGTAACAAATGCATATATTACTACCATATGTTTCAATAAAGTTTTTGAAAAAAAAAAAAGAACTGCCACCATATGCATTTCCTTCTAGCGCAGACTACTCAAGAGGGAAGGACAACCTGCAATTACAAAGAAGTAGCTCCTCTTACTTCTAAGTGGCTGTCAACAGATTTCAAGCAGCCAGAAAGGGAACTGTTAAAATTAAAATGGGCAACCTGGTACTGCCTTCGCCCTAGTGAGGATTAGTTATGTGATTGACCTATTTGTTTATCTGTCTGGGTTTTGTGGGTTAACAAAGATATTACTACTTAGGCAGCCAATGCAATGTCATAAACTTTGATTATTTATTATCCTATAATATTAAAGGCCAAGTGTGATTATCCGAAGCTGTCATGCACAGTAGAGACTGTGCGAGGACAAACACACCTGGCCTTCAACAAACTGACCTGGCACCTGATTCGCGAAGGGGGCGAGGCTGGCCGGGCATGAAGGGGTGGGCTGGCGGGGAGTAATGGGGGTGGGACCGGGGCATGACGGGGGCAGGGGGGGATAGGGCGGGGTGGGTGGGCATGACAGGGCGGGCCGGGCATAACAGGGCGGGGCAGGGCCAGCCGCGGCCATCTGCCATGAGATAGAGAGTGCACAAGAGGGGGGATATAGAGCAAAAGAGGGGTGAGAGAGAGCAGAAGAGAGGGGTGAGAGAGAGCAAAAGAGAGGGGTGAGAGAGAGCAAAAGAGAGTGGTGAGAGAGCAAAAGAAAGGGGTGAGAGAGAGCAGAAGAGAGGGGTGAGAGAGAGCAAAAGAGAGGTGCAAGAGAGAGCAAAAGAGAGGTGGGAGAAAGCAAAAGAGGGGTGAGAGAGGGCAAAAGAGAGGAGGGAGAGAGAGCAAAAGAGAGGTGGGAAGAGAGAGAGCAAAAGAGAGGGGAGAGAGAGCAAAAGAGGGGGGAGAGAGAGAGAGCAAAAGAGAGGGGGAGAGAGAGAGCAAAAGAAACGGGGAGAGAGTGAGCAAAAGAGAGGGGGAGAGAGAGAGCAAAAGTGAGGGCGAGGGAGAGAGAGCAAAAGAGAGGGGGAGCAAGAGAGCAAAAGAGAGGGGGGAGTGAGAGAGCAAAAGAGAAGGGGAGAGAGAGGGCAAAAAAGAGGGGGGAGAGAGAGTAAAATAGAGGGGGGGAGAGAGAGTGAGCCAAAGAGAGGGGGGAGAGAGAGAGAGCAAAAGAGAGGGGGAGAGAGCGCAAAATAGAGGGGGGAGAGAGAGAGAGCAAGGGGAGGGATCACTGTACTGCAAAAAATTGCCCGAGTACATGAGCTTTTTTTTAAATTTCTAATGTAGCAATCGATTTAACAAACACTATTTAGAAGTTCAGTAACTCATGTGGTAGGGAATTTGGTAAATTGATACATAATAGATACAAATATATTACTGTTTTGAATATTGCTTAATTTGAATATTACACTTAAACAGAGCATTAGAAATACTATTACAAATATACTAATTTTCATTTTTCTAATTTGAATTTTGCATAATTCGATTTGATTAGTGCAATATTCAAATTAATAAAAATCAAATATTAAATTTAAAGGGATATGAAACCCAAATTTTTTCTTTCATGATTCAGATAGAGCTTTCAATTTTAAGCAACGTTCTACCGTTAATCACCAATCAGCAAGCGCTACCCCAGTGCTAAACCAAAAATGGGCCGGCCCCTAGGCTTAGATTACTGCTTTTCAAATAAAGATACAAGAGAACAAAGAAAAATTAATAATAGGAGTAAATTAGTAAGTTACTTAGAATTGCTGTTCTATCTGAATCGTGAATTTAAAAAAATGGGTTTCATATCTCTTTAAAGAGAGCATTAGAAATTCTATTACATTAAACAAATTCGAAATAAACAAATGTGTTCAAATTTGTTTCATTTTGGAATGTTGCAAAACATTACCCGATTCTTACCTGCAATACAAGAGAATGATACTTTTGTGTTTGGAAATCCATGCCCAGTGCTGGAGTATTCTACATATGTATTGGGAAGAAACAAGGTTAAACATATGTGTTTTAATGTTGGAATATATCACAGTGATCCAGAAGGGTTTGTTATGTGTTAAGGATGTGCACAGTATTCACCCTGTTCTTCAGGGGTTAATTTATTTTACTTTGCAGAAGAATTTTTCAACCATGATAATATCTTTCCTGAAATAGATGAGACATCAGGAAGTGGAAAATATGATACCTTTTATGATGCCAATGGATTAACAGATTACAACAGATGCTTATTTTTTTTCACTGTGTAACATCATCTCGTTTGCTGCACGTGCTTATTCTATGGAAACTTTATGTGTCATCCAACCCTGACTTCATATACAGTGCTGTGTGTTAAAGGGACACTAAACCCAAATTTGATCTTTTATGATTCAGATAGAGCAGCAATTTTAAGGAACTTTCTAATTTACTCCTATTATCAATTTTTCTTTTTTCTCTTGGTATCTTTATTTGAAGAGCAGGAAAGTAAGCTTAAGAGACGTCCCCTTTTTTTGTTCAGCACCTGGGTGGTGCTTGCTGATGGTTAGCTAAATGCAGCCACCAATCAGCAAGCACTATCCAGGGTGCTGGACCAAAAATGGGCCGGCTCTTTAGCTTACATTCCTGCTTTTTGAAATAAAGATAGCAAGAGAACGAGGAAAAATTGATAATAGGAGTAAATTAGAAAGTTGCTTAAAATTGCATGTTCTATATATCATAAAAGATCAAAATTAGGTTTAGTGTCCCTTTAACACACAGCACTGTATAGTGATATTGAGTATCAAAAAATGTCTGATGATTCAGATAGAACATACAATTTTTAACAACTTTCCGATTAACTTCTATTTTGCTTTGTTCTCTTGGTATCCTTTATTAAAGGGACGCCTTAGTCCCCTTAAAGTCTTACTTTAGATTAATCTGCAAATGCACCTTTTCTATATCATGCAGCAGTAACAGTAAAAATGTTATTTGAAAATGATTGTTTCTGGCCACTTTGAAATGGCTGCCAAGCTCCACCCACTGATGACATCACGTTCTGGGCTGCATAATAAGTTCACTAGTTACAAAAGACTCACTAGTTGGATTCAACAGACTGTCAATGCTATTCAGCAGAGTGCCTAGATGCAGCCCAGATCGTGATGTCATTAGTGGGCGGAGCTTGGTAGCCATTTAAAAGTGGCCAGAAACAATATTCATTTTAAAATAACTTTTTTTACTGTTACTGCTGCATAATATAGAAAAGGTGCAGGAGGCTATCTGCAGCATAATCTAAAGTAAGACTTTAAGGGGACTAAGATGTAGACTGTCCCTTTAATAAAGGATACCAAGAGAACAAAGCAAAATTGATAATAGAAGTTAATCAGAAATTTGTTAAAAATTGTATGTTCTATCTGAATCATCAAATAATTATTTTGGGTTTCATATCCCTTTAAATTTGATGGGTCCTAAAAAAAGACCTAGGACTGCTACTTATGAACCCTTGCGAGTCAGGCTTGCCTATGTCACCAGGCCTTGTTCGTCTGAGTTGGTAAAGATAAATCACCTCAAACACATTCGCTCTGAGTGACTGACAGGCCCTTAAAGGGGCGGCATTCCACACTAAAGTGACCGTGTAATGCTATATCCAAGCAGCGGACCCATTTAATGCGAAGATGGGAGGACAAGTTCCCATCTCAGGAACCTTGTTTGCACCATGTTTAATACATGATGAGGCCCCAAATTTGGAGGTTAAAACCTAAAAAAATCCTAATCTTGTGTCTTGAACCTACAAAAGTTATGTTTTCGGTGGCGCACATAGTTGGGGCCCTAAGGCGTGAAAGCTCCATCTTTAAGTGTATGGAGTAACTACAGGAAGGTACCTGGTTGCAGCTAGCATCTACACAGTCCAGATTTTCAGCAGATAAAACAGGAGGACCTAGTTCTTTGGACAGAGAAGAAAGACTGCCTTGGAATCCTAAGGAAATCGTTAACATAAAGTTCAGACCTTTTACCTGGAGAGACGGGGAGCACAGTTTAATACCTTCATAGAAACATAGAATTTGACAATAGATGAGAACAAAAAAAGGCCCATCAAGTCTACACATAATACATATTACTTTTTTTAGGATAGCCTTATGCATGTCCCAAGCATTTTTTAATTGTTTTACAGTCCCTGTGTTTACCACCTCAATTGGAAGTTAATTCCATGAATACCCTTTCTGTAAGCAGATCTGGGGGTTTAATCTTGAAAATGATTCCTTTTTATGTGAGATGTGTGAAATGAATGGTTTGTAGGTTTAATACAGACACCGTGTTTTAAACATAACAGTCTGTTGCTAGGCTTGTTATCTGTCCTCCACAAAAACACTGGGGACTGGGCTCGATGGTAGGTAGGGTAACACAATGTTCCCCAAAATTTTTACCTTAGCCCCCACTCTTGATCACACTATGCAAAGTTTTCACAACAGGGCAGTCATTTTACCCCTTGGTTGCCAGCAACATAAAAATAAATAATCATACCTCCTAGGGTGTAATAAATGTATTAAAGATCAAGCAAGATTGCCAACTTGGCAACTGGCAAAATCTACTTGAAAAATTCAAACTGTGTGATCCAGCCTGATATATACTGCTTGTTGGCTGATTTATGAAATGTTACAGGAAAATGTGTTTGCAATATTTTATGCTCTTCATTCTCTTGGTATTCTTAGTTGAAAAGCATATCTATGTAGGCTCAGGATCAGCGATACACTACTTGGAGCTCTCTGCTGATTGGTGGCTGCACATATATATACCTCTTGTCATTGACTCACCAGATGTGTCCATCTAGCTCCCAGTAGTGCATTTCTGCTCCTTCAACAAAGAATACCAATAGAATGAAGCAAATTAGATAATAAGAGCGAACTGTTTTTAAAATTGTAAATCATGAAAAGCTTAAAGGGACACTAAACCCAGATTTTTTTCTTTCATGATTCAGATAGAGCAGCAAATGTTATCAACTTTCTAATTTACTTATTTCATAATTTTTTCTTTGTTCTCTTTCTATCTTTATTTAAAAAGCAGGAATGTAAAGCTTAGGAGCCAGCCCATCTTTGGTTCAGAACCTGGGTTATGCTTGCTTATTGGTGGCTAACTGTACCCACCAACAAGCAAGCGCTATCCAGGGTATTGAACCTAAAATGGTCTGCCTCCTAAGCTTTACATTCCTGCTTTTAAAATAAAAGATAGCAAGAGAACGAAACAAAACTGATAATAGGAATAAATTAGAAAGTTGCTTAAAATTGCTGTTCTGTCTGAATAATGAAAGAAAGAAAAAATTGGGTTTAGTGTCCCTTAAAATCGTTACAGAAAACAAAATTACTTAAAATTTTAAAAAAATATACTTTAAAATTACAGATAATTAAATAAAAAGCTGTAAAAAGAAAAACCCTGAAAGTAAAACCACACACATTTCTCTGCGTGTTTTTTCAAGCAATGTTCGAAAACTTGCTGCCAAGTTGCATGAATATCAGGCCATATATTATTTCTACATTTCCCTTTGAATCTTCTAAAAAATATAACACAAAATTGAACAAACATGTTTGAAAATCTGCAGTGAGTCTTTTTAAACCCCCCCCCTATATTTAACATTATTAGATACTCAACACTAAGGGGTGAATTTATCAAGCTCCGTACGGAGCTTGATGCCCCGTGTTTCTGGCGAGCCTTCAGACCGCTGCTCCATAACTTGTTCACCTGCTCTGAGGCGGCGGACAGAAATCAACCCAATCGATTGACACCCCCTGCTAGTGGCCGATTGGCCGCAAATCTGCAGGGGGCGGCATTGCACCAGCAGTTCACAAGAACTACTGGTGTAATGATAAATGCCGACAGTGTATGCTGTCGGCATTTATCGATGTGCGGCGGACATGATTCACTATATCGGATCATGTCCGCTCGCATCATAGTAAATAAGGGGCCAATTTATCAATGTGCGGGCGGACATTATCAGCTGTAGAGGATCATGTCTGCCCCACATCGATAAATGCCAATCGGCCGCTAGCAGGCAGTGTCAATCAAGTCGATCGTATCTGATCGGGATGATTGCAGTCCACCAGCTCAGAAGTGGTGGACGAGTTAAGAAGCAGTGGTCTTAATTCCTGAAGGCTCGCACGGAATAAGCAGCACTGCTTGATAAATCGGCCCCCAGTGCTTTTTTGGTGGGGGTACTCACTAGTACTGAGAACCACCACTGCTATCTCATAACTGGTAATATTTGTAATCATCATGTAAATACTTTGAGGCCCATTTATCAAGCTCCGTATAGAGCTTGTGGGCCCGTGTTTCTGGCGAGTCTTCGAAAAGAGCTACCTTGTCGAGATTTGTTACCTCGACCTGCGCATGCTCACAATTACATAATCACACTCCACATGTTTGAAAGGAATGTGTGGAATGCGATTACGTAATTGTGAGCATGCGCAGATTACAGGTGGAAAATCTTGATGACCACTTGTTCTGTCAAAAACAGCTACCTTGTCTGTAACTGCTACAAAGGGCAAAATTGATCAAAGTGAGAATAAGAAAATGCTCATGTTTGTCGTAAAAAAAAACCTCACAAAAGATATCACTATATTTATGAAAGTTTATGCGCAAATAAAGTCACAACTTTTCATATGTGCGAACAAATTGACTCATGACCATTTGCAAGTCTTTAATATATGCGAAAAGTTGTCTGGAAATGCCTAATTCTTGTATTAATCTCTATTGGCATTTTAAAATGCCCGTATATATTTGCAGTTCTCATATATTATGAAAAAAGGCGCATGTAATATTCGCTGTTTTTAATCTCGCCAATTTGTAGGTTGCAATTTGCGAGGTAGTGAAAAATAAAGCTCGATATTGGCTGTATCTACGGTTAGAAATCGCCCACAACAAGGCGCAGAACCTGAACAATAATAATTAAATAACAAAAAGGTAGAAACAGATTTATAAAAAAGTAAAATAATTGAAAGTGCAATTAAAATAAGTGTACTCAAAAGAACAAAGATCAGCTCCAAAAAACGGGCAATCTTCCTCAGTGAAAGAGCCAAAGAAGAGGCGAAATAAAAAGAACTTTAATATATAAGAAATAACATTCTTACAAACAATCACGTGAGTAATGTATTCTTTTATAATAGGGTAAAAAGTTAAGGTTGATAAAGTGAAAATATTTTCGCAAGAAAACTAGATCAGCCATTTGCTTGACATCACAAAAAAAAAATTGCCCCAAAAATGTCTCTATTTTGATAAATACTGGTGACATTTTTGATTTCACACATTGCAAGCTATTGCGGAAATAATCGTGACTTTTTAGGCGCATTTTTTCGGGGCTTGATAAATTTTGCCCTAAGTCACACTAAGCCCAGTGTATGCGTTGTTAGTCAGACACATATATATGCTGCACTGTAATTCCCCCATCTTCACTATCTTTTTTCCTCTGCCTGGGAGGTACAAGGGGGGCGAAGACCCCCTTATAAACCGCGTTCCTTTGAGGTTCACTTGGGGTGGATGACAGAAGAATGGTGGGCGCCCCCCTTGAACCCCCTCAGGTGGAGGCAAAAAAGATAGGGGAGATGGAGGAATTACAGTGCCGTGTGTATTTGTCAAGATTTGCTAACTGTAATCTGCGCGTGCTGGGGATTACATAAACGCATTCCACACATTCCTTTCAAACATATGTGGAGTGCGATTACGTAATTGTGAGCATGTGCATGTCGAGGTAGCAAATCTCTACAAGGTAGCTCTTTTCGAAAGAACACTGGCACTTTTATTTTACCAAAAAAGCACTGCTCAACACTACAGTAAAATTTTGCATATCGCATCATTATTATAAAGTACAGTATTTAAGTTATTGATTATTAACCTCTTAATGACGTTAGGACGTTTCATGCTGTTGTGAAATGACTGTGCCTTAACAATTATAGGACGACATGGAACGTTGTAACTTCTGTATGCTCCCCCCTCCGTAAAACTTACGTTTGGATCCAACGTATCAACCTGCCAGGCAACACAGGCAGTTCCCGAGGAGCCAATCAGCGCCATTGGAGCCATGTGATCATAGTGATAGGCAGTCACTGATACAATGTGACAGACAATTATTGGAATCATTGCCTATCTGCGGTTCCCTCAAGCTCTCTCTTTCCTCTGTGTGATCTGAGGTGAGAGAGGCAGCGAGATCACTCCTACAAAGTGTGTTAAACAGTTATATACATCTCTAATAGAAAAAAAAGAACCCTTTAGGTGCTGATCACACAGTTATTGCTAGTGGGAACTGGTGGGTGGGTTGAGGGAGTTGGTGTTTGATTGCTGTATAGATCAATGTGTCAAATTTCCATGTATGAAGATTATTTTGGGCAGACCCCATATTTGACCCTGTAACATCTCAAAACCCCATAAAACCTGTGCATGGGCAGTATTGCTGTACTCATGGGACATGGCAGAATATGAGTGTATTATTGCAGTAAAACCTGAAAGGATTAAGATATTCACAATAGAAAACGTGTGTGTGTTTGGAAAAAATAAAATGTATTTAATTTCTCACACTTATTTGGATTTTATTCATATTAAATTATAATTCAAAGATTGTTTCACCACAGATAATACTGGTATACGCTACTAAGCAGCACCACTGTCAACTCTACTACATAGTAGCAAGACACAGCTAGAGTTTGTTGTATAATTACTATTTGCCAAAGTAATAATAGCTTACGGTAATAAAAATAAGCAATAGTAGTTATTAGACTGCCTTAAGAACAAGTGGCAAACATTGATACTAAATATTTGAGGGAGAAATAAAACTACTAATAATCGAAGACATTCAAGCAAACTGATAACTTTTTCTTAGCTGTAACCGTTGATCGGCTCACAATATCTAACACTATACTTGTGTTGTCTTAAAACGCTGGTGTATTATCTAACTTATATAATCACATCACAATACACTATATTACAAATATAAAAGTATAGCTTTAGTATATGGTTGCTAATTTCAACATAACAATTTAAAGGGATACTACCTTAGAAATCCGGAATTACTAATATCAAAGTTGCACTCTAAAATAAATAAAATCCAACTAGTATATACAAAGCAGACATAAATAAGCAAGCTTCACACATCTGTAAATTAAGAGCATAAGTCCCTGGTGATTAATAATACAATAACAATATATTACAAGGGTATCTATAATCTCAAAATAACCTGAGGCTGAATCTTACTTTTGAAATTTTCTACTGAGCATAAGAGAGCATCTGCCACCTTTCCCATTTACAGTAAATGTACTGCAAGCACATTTGATATAATTCTCACGTTGTAGGGAATTAAATATATAGTTAACGTATAGCCAAGTAATCCTCAAATCGGATACTAAAAGCTAATGCCATAACTAAGCTTCATAGTGATTTCAAATCCAGTATAAACTCATAAGTTGCGGAGCATCATCCCTGCATACTTTAACAGGCAATTTCTCAGTTGTACCTTAAATACAAGCCAACAAATAAGGCTAAAAGTACTTATAAAGTACAATATAATTATCAAACAGTACTGGACTATCACTTGATTTTAAGGACACCCAAATCCCAAACACATCCATAAAGTAATACAAGTCAACAAAAAGGAGAAGTGTTTTTAATAACTGTGGGCACCATAATTACCTAACCATTTGCTGTCTTTTAATAATACTTAAATAAAAGTTATTTTCTATTTGTACTTTTTCTGCAATATATTGTTGAACTCATTATTACACTATCAGAGCATAGAAGCATACTTTTCTGACACACTGACCAACTAGTGAGTAATGTCCTTCTAGTAAATATTGTATTATTATGCTTACACACTGCTCCTTAAAGTGAACTATTGTATATATATATATATATATATATATATATATATATATATATATATATATATATATATATATATATATATATATATATATATATATATATATATATATATATATCAATTGATATTTATAGTGACAAGGCACTTAAGGAGAGACTAAAAATCTGTAATAAATATTAAGGTTGCTATTTTTTGCTAAACAAATTATAATTCATATCTAAATATTTGATTTTAAAAGAAAACTGTATTTATTCTCTAAAAAAACCAATATATAAAGAATGTGAAAGAGGTAAATTATGGTTGAACAAATATAGCTCAAATTCTAGGTTCTGTTTACGTTCAGAACTTGGACAATTGCCTCTGTCCGTAAGGGGTTAAATATTCGTCAAAATTACACAGCCTAACATTTTCTTTTAGTGTATAGATATATCTTATCCTTCTGCAGTGCTATGTGTTCATTATCAGTTTGCAGATTTTCGGGTATTACGATACAGTGTATTCATTATCATTGCATAGCTGTTCTTTGTTATTATTTGGCGTATTGTAATAATTTCATCAACTTTCAGATAATGAATTAAATCTTTTTTTTCCACCTTCTTGCACTTGACAGCCCGAGGGGAAGGAGAGGTATTAGAGATGGGAGTTTTAGGGTGAATGAGGTGTGAATGGGCGTGGCTGAGCAATGTACACACAGTATATATACTCTTTAATACAAGAGAAAGGAGCAAGCGAAATCTGAAAATCTAATACTCCTCTACAAGGTAAGAAATTGCGCAGCGCCGTATTCTATATTTCTTTGCTTCTGTAGTATAAAAAGGCAAAATAGATGGTAAAGAATAGTTGTACCAAGAGAAAGATTTGGGCATCATTAGGAAAACCAACTGGTAAAGGGAGACCGACTGAGATCTTTTAAATGGGCACAATGCCTCTCATGCTTCTTTTAACACTGGTACAAGGGGATAATGTAAATATCACTATGAAAAGAAAGACAGCTAATGTTATCAGGGCTGGTTTAGTCAGACAGTTTATTTACTACCATCTCTAGTATAGGGATACAAGTACTGTACCTTGTGGCTATACATAATACAGCTCAGCACGCTGACCGTATAAATATTACGTATACAGTTTTGCTATCTCCTGCATTTGCACAGCGA
The DNA here is from genome assembly GCF_027579735.1 of Bombina bombina. Taxonomy (NCBI): domain Eukaryota; kingdom Metazoa; phylum Chordata; class Amphibia; order Anura; family Bombinatoridae; genus Bombina; species Bombina bombina. Next base: position 57,804,609 of record NC_069505.1, on the reverse strand, counting down.
AATCAACCCTGGCACTTCTAAAACAAGGAGGGAGATTTGGGTATTTTAAGTGAGATAAATTGGTCCCTAGATCTTAGTCACAAGGAGTTAATGGGGCCGATTTATCAAGCTCCGTATGGAGCGTGATGCTCCTGTTTCCGTGCGAGCCTTCAAGCTCGCCGGAAACAGAAGTTATGAAGCAGCGTTCTAAAGAGTTGATTGACACCCCCTGCTAGCGACCGATTGGCCACAAATCTGCAGGGGGCGGCATTGCACCAGCAGTTCACAAGAACTGCTGGTGCAATGGTAAATGCCGACAGCGTATTGCATTTATTGATGTGCGGCGGGCATGATACGCCACATCGTATCATGTTCGCTCGCAAATCAATAAATATACCCCAATGACTGGTCTGTAGCGCAGAATGCAGTCTGTCATCTCTATGATTAAAGGGACTGGAAACCCCAAATGTTTCTTTCATGATTTGGATAGAATAACTTTCCAATTTACTTGTATTATCAAATTTGCTTTATTCTCTTGTTATCCTTTGTGAAGGAACAGCATTGCACTACTGGCAGCACATCTAGTCAGCCAATCACAACAGACAAATGTGTGCAGACACCAATCAGTAGGCAGCTCCCACTAGTGTAGGATATGTGCGTATTCTTTTTCAACAAGGGATACCAAGAGAACAAAGCACATTTGAAAATAGAAGTCAATTTAAAAGTGTCTTAAAATGACCGGCTCTATCTGAATCCTGCAAGTTTTATTTTGAATTTCCTATCCCTTTAAGGAAACCAACCTTAAAAGGACAGTAAAGTTGAAATAAAAAATTCATGGACCAGATAGAACATGCAATTTTAAGCATCTTTACAGTCTACTGCTGTTATCACATTTGCTTTGCTCTCTTGATATCCTTTGCTAAAGAGTAATACTTAGTAGTCTCAGGAGCAGAAATGTACAACTGGGAGCTAGCTGAACACATCGTGTGAGCGAATGACAAGAGGAAAATATATGTAGCCACCAACTGGCAGCTAGCTCAGCCTACCTAGGTATATTTTTCAACAAAGGGTACCAAAAGAATAAAACAAATTTCATAAACAAAGTAAAATTGCATGCTCTTTCTGAACTGTGAAAGATGAGTTTTGACTTTACAATCCCTTCAATGCTTGCTATATGCAGATAAATCACTACGTCTAAATACCAGTAGCTTTATAGAGCTAAGTAGTGTTAGATTATGACCCTGCAACAGGTGTGCAGGCACAAGGGACAAGTGTTCACCATCACTAATTCTTAAGGTATAAATGATGTGGTTTGTTTTACCACTAATAAATATTCTCTATTGCAGATACATCACTATGATCCTTCTATCAGCCCTTTGTGTTCTTGCTGCAGTCATGTCCGAGACACAGAGTTATGAGGGCGGCACTCCAGGATGTCACCTTCATCGTAAGTGACAATTTTTACTTCAATACAACAAGCAAAAAGGAATGTTTAGTATGGACATATTAGTGTAGTAAGAGTGTTAAAGGAAATAGCTATTAATCAGACCATTCAAAATTAAGGTGACAGAAATAGAAGACCTGTGTGTGTGTCACAGTGCCACTGCTGTAAGGGACAGAAACAGGAGACCTGTGTGTGTGTCACATTGTCACTTCTGTAAGGGCCAGAAATGCGAGACCTATGTGTGTCACTGTGTCACTGCTGTAAGGGACAGAAATAGAAGACCTGCATGTGTCACAATGCCACTGCTGTAAGGGACAGAAATGGGAGACCGGTGTGTGTCACAGTGTCACTGCTGTAAGGGACAAAAATGGGAGACCTGTGTGTGTCACAGTGTCACTGCTGTAAGGGACAAAAACGGGAGACCTGTGTGTATCACAGTGTCACTGGTGTAAGGGACAGAAATGGGAGAACTGTGTGTGTCACTGTGTCACTGCTGTAAGGGACAGAAATGGGAGACCTATGTGTGTCACTGTGTCACTGCTGTAAGGGACAGAAATGGGAGACCTATGTGTGTCACTGTGTCACTGCTGTAAGGGACAGAAACAGGAGACCTATGTGTGTCACTGTGTCACTGCTGTAAGGGACAGAAATGGGAGACTTGTGTGTATCACAATATCACTTCTGTAAGAGACAGAAACATAAGACCTATATGTGTCACAGTGTCACTGCTGTAAGAGACAGAAACAGGAGACCTATGTGTGTCACTGTGTCACTGCTGTAAGGGACAGAAACGGGAGACCTGCATGTGTCACAGTGTCACTGCTGTAAGGGACAGAAACGGGAGACCTGTGTGTGTCACAGTGTCACTGCTGTAAGAGACAGAAACAGGAGACCTATGTCTTTCACATTGTCACTGCTGTAAGGGACAAGAACGGGAGACCTGTGTGTGTCACAGTGTCACTGCTGTAAGGGACAAAAACGGGAGACCTGTATGTTTCACAGTGTCACTGGTGTAAGGGACAGAAATGGGAGAACTGTGTGTGTCACTGTGTCACTGCTGTAAGGGACAGAAATGGGAGACCTATGTGTGTCACTGTGTCACTGCTGTAAGGGACAGAAATGGGAGACCTATGTGTGTCACTGTGTCACTGCTATAAGGGACAGAAACAGGAGACCTATGTGTGTCACTATGTCACTGCTGTAAGGGACAGAAAAGGGAGACCTGTGTGTATCACAATGCCACTTCTGTAAGAGACAGAAACATGAGACCTATATGTGTCACAGTGTCACTGCTGTAAGAGACAGAAACAGGAGACCTATGTGTGTCAGGGTGTCACTGCTGTAAGGGACAGAAACGGGAGACCAGTGTGTGTCACAGTGTCACTGCTGTAAGGGACAGAAACGGGAGACCTGTGTGTGTCAGGGTGTCACTGCTGTAAGGGACAGAAACGGGAGACCAGTGTGTGTCACAGTGTCACTGCTGTAAGGGACAGAAATGGGAGACCTGTGTGTGTGTCACAGTGTCACTTTTGTAAGGGACAGAAACAGAGACCTATGTGTGAGTCACAGTGTCACTCCTGTAAGGGACATAAACAAGAGACCTGTGTGTGTCAGGGTGTCACTGCTGTAAGGGTCAGAAATGGGAGACCTGTGTGTGTGTCACAGTGTCAGTTCCGAAAGGGACAGAAACAGGAGACCTGTGTGTGTCACTGTTGTAAGGGACAGAAACGGGAGATCTGTGTGTGTCAGGGTGTCACTGCTGTAAGGGACAGAAACAGGAGACCTATGTGTGTATCACAGTGTCACTGCTGTAAGGGACAGAAATGGGAGACCTGTGTGTGTCACTATGTCACTGCTGTAAGGGACAGAAACAGGAGACCTGTGTGTGTGTGTGTCAGGGTGTTACTGCTGTAAGGGACAGAAACAGGAGACCTATGTGGTCACTGTGTCACTGCTGTAAGGGACTAAAACCGAAGACCTATATGTGTCACAGTGCCACTGCTGTAAGGGACAGAAACAGGAGACCTATGTGTGTCACAGTGTCACTGCTGTAAGGGTCAGAAAAGGGAGACCCATGTGTGTCACAGTGTCACTGCTGTAAGGGACAGAAATGGGTAGGAACCCTCTGGGTCACATATTACCTCTGCTGTAGAGAGACCTTTTTATATCATATCTGGCTATATAAGTCAAGAAATCAAATAGCTGAGACAAATCCTTTGATCTCCTGTGTAACTAAGTAAAAAGAATACTGGGTAACTAAATAAAAAGAATACTGTGTAACTAAATAAAAATATAACTGTGTAACTAAATAAAAAGAATACTGTGTAACTAAATAAAAAGAATACTGTGTAACTAAATGAAAAGAATACTGTGTAACTAAATAAAAAGAATAATGTGTAACTAAATAAAAAGAATACTGTGTAACTAAATAAAAATAATACTGTGTAACTAAATAAAAAGAATACTGTGTAACTAAATAAAACGCATAATGTGTAAATAAAAAGTATAATGTGTAACTAAATAAAAAGAATAATGTGCAACTAAACAAAAAGAATACTGTGTAACTAAATAAAAAGAATACTGTGTAACTAAATAACTAAATAAAAAGTATAATGTGTAACTAAATAAAAAGAATACTGTCTAACTAAATAAAAAGAATACTGTGTAACTAAATGAAAAGAATACTGTGTAACTAAATAAAAAGAATAATGTGTAACTAAATAAAAAGAATACTGTGTAACTAAATAAAAATAATACTGTGTAACTAAATAAAAAGAATAATGTGCAACTAAACAAAAAGAATACTGTGTAACTAAATAAAAAGAATACTGTGTAACTAAATAAAAAGTATAATGTGTAACTAAATAAAAAGTATAATGTGTAACTAAATAAAAAGAATACTGTCTAACTAAATAAAAATAATACTGTGTAGCTAAATAAAAAGAATACTGTGTAACTAAATAAAAAGTATAATGTGTAACTAAATAAAAATAATACTGTGTAACTAACTAAAAAGAATACTGTGTAACTAAATAAAAATAATACTGTGTAACTAAATAAAAATAATACTGTGTAACTAACTAAAAAGAATACTGTGTAACTAAATAAAAATAATACTGTGTAACTAAATAAAAAGAATAATGTGTAACTAAATAAAAACAATACTGTGTAACTAAATAAAAACAATACTGTGTAACTAAATAAAAACAATACTGTATAACTACAGTAAATAAAAAGAATACTGTGTAACTAACTAAAAAGAATACTGTGTAGCTAAATAAAAAGAATACTGTGTAACTAAATAAAAAGAATAATGTGTAACTAAATAAAAACAATACTGTATAACTACAGTAAATAAAAACAATACTGTGTAACTAACTAAAAAGAATACTGTGTAACTAAATACAAATAATACTGTATAACTAAATAAAAAGAATAATGTGTAACTAAATAAAAACAATACTGTGTAACTAAATAAAAACAATACTGTGTAACTAAATAAAAACAATACTGTGTAACTAAATAAAAATAATACTGTGTAACTAAATAAAAACAATACTGTGTAACTAAATAAAAAGAATACTATGTAACTAAATAAAAACAATACTGTGTCACTAACTAAAAAGAATACTGTGTAACTAAATAAAAATAATACTGTGTAACTAAATAAAAAGAATAATGTGTAACTAAATAAAAACAATACTGTGTAACTAAATAAAAACAATACTGTGTAACTAAATAAAAACAATACTGTGTAACTAAATAAAAATAATACTGTGTAACTAAATAAAAACAATACTGTGTAACTAAATAAAAAGAATACTATGTAACTAAATAAAAACAATACTGTGTCACTAACTAAAAAGAATACTGTGTAACTAAATAAAAACAATACTGTGTAACTAAATAAAAAGAATACTGTGTAACTAAATAAAAAGAACACTGTGTAACTAAATAAAAACAAAACTGTGTGAGATTTACCTTCTGAAAGAGGCTGACTTTGTCTAGTTTCATCATTTCTATGCAGCTAATTGACTACAAGATGGAAAAATCAGAGAGCTTTAATAAATCAGCTGCATAGAATAGCAAAGGAACTGGTGAAGCTAGAAAGATTATTCAAGAACTACAGGTACAGGTGGTTGGAGTTATTGACATGAAATGCTTTGTCAGATGCATCATTGTGTACAACAAAGGATCTTTGATCCCTTGTTATTTTAAGAAAAGATTTTAAGTAAGGATAATAAGCACTTCATTTATTGATACATGTTTTTATTGGAGCCTGGGGTTAAATGTGCAACCCATCTGGCAACAGCTTTCTTGAACAGCAGAAACAATAACATGAAAGCCTCATGCTCATATGGCAAAGTAATACGTTATTAAACTAATAGCACAAGCTTCTCTAAAAGGCAAAAATGTTAACATATGAATAAATCCAATTACATATTAGAATGAAGATTTATCATCTCAATGTCTCTGACTTGATAAAGGTCTATTTAAATGTGCCTAGTGAATAGTGGTGATTCTAGGTGGTGCTGGTTTTGCTTGTGGTGCTACGCTCCCCATTCCTCAAAAAAGCTAGCTAGCTGCCTTATTTTAAAGGCCAGTGGCTTTTTAAAAAAAAAGTTATTCTACAAACAACAAGGAGATAAAGGTAGAATGGGGATAAAAAAAAAAGATGAATACATAAGGCAGATAATGACCCCTCTCTATGTACCTGCACTCTTGAAATTTGGCTTTTTGCACCCCTTATCTTATGGCCTGAAATTGCTCCGTGCCTCTGAGCATTAGGGTTGCCAGATTTTCTCTATAAAAGTGCTGGACAACTATTGCCTGAGGGTGCCTGAATATTTGTGGGGCACACAATGACCATTCCCCAAAATTCCCTAGGTGCCTAACCCCCACCATATATAAAACATAAAGCAATTTTTTTTTTCCTTGGCTACAAGTAACAAACAAAGTATTCCACCTAGACCAAGTGGTAATTGCTTCAGGCCTCCAGCAAGCACTGCACTGAAGTTTTAAAGATATACGTAGAAGCCAGCAGACAATGTGCATGCGCAATAATGGAGCATGAGCAGTGCCACTTTTCTGATGTTGCATATGTAAAGAATCCAGGTATAGGCGACCTTTAAACATATATACAATGCTCAGGGGACTTAAATTACAAGAAGATAATTCTCTAAAGTGTAAGGACATTTTGTTATTGCACTGCTTGTTCAACACCTGCAATGTGGGTTTAAACACATAATTAAAATTAGGTCCAGAGCAATGATGTACTAATGGCACCAAACTAAACACAAAAAGGCATATATGTCCAGCCACTAATCAGCAACTGGCCCCCAGTAATGCATTGCTGCTACTGCGCCTATGTAGGTATCCTTTTCAACAAAGGATAGAAAGAGAATTAAGTACATTTAATAATAGAATTAAATTGAAAAGTCTCTTAAAATTGCATGCTCAAAAGGTGTTCGACTCAATCACCTGGGACCATTTTATACTATGCATACTATACATATGCGATCGCATTTTCGATGTTACTGGTAAATGGCTCAACCACAACACCTTTCCCTGTCACCCCGGGAATGTGACAAGGTTGCCCATTCTCTCCCCTTCTTTTTAACCTCGCAATTGAGCCATTGGCTATAATGCTTAGGAAAAAATTAAAGGGAATTCCTCTTGGAGATAAGTGTCTTAAATTATTACTCTATGCAGATGACTTGCTATTATTCCTCAACAACACCCAAGTAGAGATACCTAAGATTTTAGATATAATCTCTGAATTTGGGTCTTTCTCGGGATACAAAATTAATGTAACCAAGTCAGAGTCATTATGGTTAAGAAAGTCATTACAGACAGACTATGTACCCCTTTTAAAATTGCAGAAAACTTTCTAACATATCTTGGAATCAAAATTAGCATAAATTCTTTGAATTGGTATAATTTGAACTATCCCCCTTTATTTTCGAAAATTAAAACAGATCTGATGAAATGGGCTAACCTACCTCTGACGATTACTGCAAGAATCAATTTAATCAAGATGATTGTGTTACCCAAAATGTTGTATTTGATGCAAAATATCCCTATTCTTATATATAGGACATTTATTTGGGGATCTGGTAGAAAGCCTATAGTTTTGTATAAATTAGCCCAATTAAGACAATTTGGGGGATTAGCACTTCCTATATTTCCTATCTACAATAGCATTTGTTTAGCGAAAGTAGCCATGGATTGGCTCACGGGTGGGAACTATGTTGCCTTCTTAGAAGTGGAACAAAAGTTAACTTTCCCTTTTTCTTTAAGTGCCTTATTGCGTTGTCCCAGTAAATCTATCCCAAATAAGATTAAGAAAAATATACTATATACCATATCATTAAAACTTGGCAATCTATCCGGATTATTTTAAAATGTAATCCTTTCATCTCTGACTTACTACCTATTACAGGAAATCCATGCTTTATACCTGGCCTTAATAATATATTATTTAACAAATGGACTTCATCTGGGCTGTCCTTTCTAGTTCAATTTCAGGAGGCTGAAAATCTTAGGGTACACATTTTTGCAGATCTTAAAGAACGCTTTCAATTTAGGAATACAGATTTCTATGCATATCTGCAAGTTCGGCATTGGTATTTTGAAATAATCAAAGACTGTAACATGGAATGGATACACTTAGGCATTAAAATGGTCCTCTCTCTATACAAATTGGGTAAGCACTCTATCAGCTATTGGTATAAAATGGCTATCAGAACTGGGTGAGCTTAATGTGCTTGATATTTGTTCAAAATGGTGCGTAGCTATTCCAATATTAGATGTAGATAAAGTGAAACATAGTATTATATCCATAGAGAATGCTACTCTATCCGCAATGTGGCGGGAATCTCATTTTAAAATTTTAAATAGAATATATGTCTCTCCTGCCAGAACTAATAAATAGTACCCCATGTCTCAAAATCTATGCCCCAGATGTAGCTCTTCTGAGGCTGACCTGGTCCAAATGTTCTGGAGCTGTCCGAAAATCCAACAATTATGGAAACGTATGCAATTCTGGTTAAGTAAGGTGCTATCCACCCAAATTGTGCTTGAGCTACAACACATCCTTTTCTTAATGGATGCAAGGGACAAGATATACAATGCCGACTTTATCAATACAACGATTCTAAGAGGGAGATATCTTATCTTAAAGAACGGGAAGAAGAATAGGGAACCAACTATTAACAATCTAACGTTTCTATTACAACCACGACTTATAATAGAACAGTTTGACAATGCTAACAACTCAGAAACGCAGCAAAACAGATTTGCCTTAAAATGGCTGGACTCACAAAAGCAGCTTCTGATCCCCCTACAAAATCTAGGAATAAATTAACAGGATACAGAGGATTGTATTTTTTCTATTCTCCCCCGACAGACCTGTACGCTAACTGGTAAAGGTTTTAATATAATTTCACTCTTCTCCCACTCTTCTTACAATTAAGAGAACTAGAACTAATTATTTAATATCATTTGAGAATATTGCTGATAAAGTATACCATATGGTTTAGAGATTGTTAATTAATGGTGCTCCAAATCTATGTCGAAAACCCATTCAAAACTGTTATTTATCTTTGGATAGTGCGCACTGGGTTCTAGCATATACATGTATATTATTACTATTTTTCTTATAAGACATTGTATATGTTTGCACTTATGTTTTTATTGCTTGACCTTAATTAAAAAAGTAAATGATAAATTGCATGCTCTATATACACCATGAAAGTTTTAATTTTGATTTGGTATTCCTTTTTTTTTTATTTATTTTTTTATTTTTACTGGAAAACCAGTGGAATCATTGAACTGTACAGGTGAATACTAGACACCTGGCAACCTTATTAAAGGGACAGTCTAGGCCAAAATAAACTTTCATGATTCAGATAGAGCATGTAATTTTAAACAATTTTCCAATTTACTTTTATCACCAATTTTGCTTTGTTCTCTTGGTATTCTTAGTTGAAAGCTTAATCTAGGAGGTTCCAATGCTAATTTCTTAGACCTTGAAGGCCACCTCTTTTGACAATGCATTTGAACAGTTTTTCACCACTAGAGGGTGTTAGTTCACGTATTTCATATAGATAACACTGTGCTCGTGCACGAGAAGTTATCTGGGAGCAGACAGTGATTGGCTAAACTGCAAGTTTGTCAAAAGAACTGAAATAAAGGGGCAGTTTGCAGAGGCTTAAATACAAGATAATCACAGAGGTACAAAGTATATTAATATAACAGTGTTGGTTATGCAAAACTGGGGAATGGGTAATAAAGGGATTATCTATCTTTTAAAACAATAAAAATCCTTGTGTAGACTGTCCCTTTAAGTATGGATGCGTAGATATACTTTACTGCTTGTGCACTGAATTTTCTATAAAGTAGATGCTAACCCAGGCTGGTTTTTACTTTAAATAGATTTATAACCAGCTATAGAAGCTCCTTGGAGACTTCAGTATACATCTAAAATGTTGGGGCTTGGTTAGGAGTCTGAAAATCAGCACAATTTTATTTAAAAATAAGCAAAACTATACATTGTTGCAAATCTAGTGTGTAATGTCCCTTTCAATAGTCTCCTGCCAGTTACATTTTTAAAATGTCCTATGTTCTATACATTACAAATATGAGCCATAAGGACTGCATATGCACTGCCCTATGTGTTACTGTGGCAGCCAGTAAACAAAATGATTGTCTTAGATGTTACTGCCAGTAATCAGGACATTAAAACACGGCTCTATATGTGTTACTAGCAGCAAAAGAGGTGAAACCGTTAAAGGGAAAGTGTACTGTAAAATTGTGTAACTTTAAAGGGACATGAAACCCAGTTTTTTTCTTTCATGATTTAAAAAGACCATGCAATTTTAAACAACTTTCCAATTTACTTCTATTATCTGATTTGCTTCATTCTCTTGATATCCTTTGTTGAAAAGCATATCTATTAGGCTCAGTAGCTGCTGATTGGTGGCTGCTTATTGATGCCTTGTGTGATTAACTCACCCGTGTGCATTGCTATTTCTTCAACAAAGGATATATAAAGAATGAAAAAGGGTGTGTGTACAAGCGCTAAGGTAATCCCCAAGCTGTATCCAAACAGAGATCCTAACCAACCTCCAAAAAATATGCACAAGTAGTAAGAAGTGAATACAGCGCCAACAAGAGGCCAAGGGATAAATATACTCACAGAGAGATAAAAGAAGATTATTTAATGAACCATGTTAAAAAGCATCAGTAATAAAAGACTATATATAAAACATGTAAAAAGCACATATAAATAAAATTACAAATACAGGAATATCTTACAGAAGCGGCTCAAAGGGCCAAAGCTGATAATTACAATAAAAACAGAGGTAATAACAGGTGATCAGTGTGAGTGGTACACCAGAATAAGAGTGTATACTAATAAAACAGAATTAGCCTAAGTACAACTGTAGCAAGTGCATCAAGCAAAAAACTAATAAACAATAATACAAACAATAGTGTTCAAAATTAGTGTTACAAAAATAGTGTTCCAAAAAATAGAAAAATGCACTGCAGTGCAAAAAAAGGGGGGTAGCAAAATAATTGTATAGATACAATCAAATAGTGAGTGAGTGCAAATGGATATAAAAATGCTAGCTACTTAATCCAGTGAGGTTAAGATATAATTAAATAAAATACACAATATGCAATAACATAGAAAATAAAATACACAATATGCAATAACATAAAAAATAAAATATAAAATATAATCCAAAAAAGTGTTCAAAAAGTTGATCAACAAATGTTAGTGAAGAACAAAAATAAGTCAATCAAAACTAAAAAATGGAAAAAATGGGTGATGAAAAGCAAGGTGAAAGTGAGGAAATTGATTCTTTCCAATGTTAGTTACTTTAACAGATCCAAATTCCTGAGTGTGGTTGCTGAAGTAGCTGATGGGATCCTAGCACCTGTCAGCTGCTCCTATGGTATCCTAGTCTTGAGAAAGGCCCTTTTTTGAGGGCAGAAACGCGTTGACATATTGGTAAGCATTACTTTAATCTTTACTTCATTCTCATATTGGATACACTATGTTGTGAATTTCTTTTTTTACAGGGACACTTTTTAGGATACCATAGGAGCAGCTGACAGGTGCTAGGATCCCATCAGCTACTTCAGCAACCACACTCAGGAATTTGGATCTGTTAAAGTAACTAACATTGGAAGGAATCAATTTCCTCACTTTCACCTTGCTTTTCATCACCCATTTTTTCCATTTTTTAGTTTTGATTGACTAATTTTTGTTCTTCACTAACATTTGTTGATCAACTTTTTGAACACTTTTTTGGATTATATTTTATATTTTATTTTTTATGTTATTGCATATTGTGTATTTTATTTTCTATGTTATTGCATATTGTGTATTTTATTTAATTATATCTTAACCTCACTGGATTAAGTAGCTAGCATTTTTATATCCATTTGCACTCACTCACTATTTGATTGTATCTATACAATTATTTTGCTACCCCCCTTTTTTTGCACTGCAGTGCATTTTTCTATTTTTTGGAACACTATGGCCTAGATTTGGAGTTCGGCGGTAAAAGGGCTGTTAACGCTCCGCGGGCTTTTTTCTGGCCGCACCATAAAATTAACTCTGGTATCGAGAGTTCAAACAAATGCTGCGTTAGGCTCCAAAAAAGGAGCGTAGAGCATTTTTACCGCAAATGCAACTCTCAATACCAGAGTTGCTTACGGACGCGGCCGGCCTCAAAAACGTGCTCGTGCACGATTCCCCCATAGGAAACAATGGGGCTGTTTGAGCTGAAAAAAAACCTAACACCTGCAAAAAAGCAGCGTTCAGCTCCTAACGCAGCCCCATTGTTTGCTATGGGGAAACACTTCCTACGTCTGCACCTAACACTCTAACATGTACCCCGAGTCTAAACACCCCTAGCCTTACACTTATTAACCCCTAATCTGCCGCCCCCGCTATCGCTGACCCCTGCATATTTTTTTAAACCCCTAATCTGCCGCTCCGTAAACCGCCGCCACCTACGTTATCCCTATGTACCCCTAATCTGCTACCCCTAACACCGCCGACCCCTATATTATATTTATTAACCCCTAACCTGCCCCCCACAACGTCGCCGACACCTGCCTACACTTATTAACCCCTAATCTGCCGAGCGGACCTGAGCGCTACTATAATAAAGTTATTAACCCCTAATCCGCCTCACTAACCCTATCATAAATAGTATTAACCCCTAATCTGCCCTCCCTAACATCGCCGACACCTAACTTCAATTATTAACCCCTAATCTTCCGATCGGAGCTCACCGCTATTCTAATAAATGGATTAACCCCTAAAGCTAAGTCTAACCCTAACACTAACACCCCCCTAAGTTAAATATAATATTTATCTAACGAAATAAATTAACTCTTATTAAATAACTTATTCCTATTTAAAGCTAAATACTTACCTGTAAAATAAATCCTAATATAGCTACAATATAAATTATAATTATATTATAGCTATTTTAGGATTAATATTTATTTTACAGGCAACTTTGTAATTATTTTAACCAGGTACAATAGCTATTAAATAGTTACCTAGTTAAAATAATAACAAATTTACCTGTAAAATAAATCCTAACCTAAGTTATAATTAAACCTAACACTACCCTATCAATAAAATAATTAAATAAACTACCTACAATTACCCTAACACTACACTATCAATAAATTAATTAAACACAATTCCTACAAATAAATACAATTAAATAAACTAGCTAAAGTACAAAAAATAAAAAAGAACTAAGTTACAGAAAATAAATAAATATTTACAAACATAAGAAAAATATTACAACAATTTTAAACTAATTACACCTACTCTAAGCCCCCTAATAAAATAACAAAGCCCCCCAAAATAAAAAATTCCCTACCCTATTCTAAATTAAAAAAGTTACAAGCTCTTTTACCTTACCAGCCCTGAACAGGGCCCTTTGCGGGGCATGCCCCAAGAATTTCAGCTCTTTTGCCTGTAAAAAAAACCATACAATACCCCCCCCCCAACATTACAACCCACCACCCACATACCCCTAATCTAACCCAAACCCCCCTTAAATAAACCTAACACTAATCCCCTGAAGATCTTCCTACCTTGTCTTCACCATCCAGGTATCACCGATCCGTCCTGGCTCCAAGATCTTCATCCAACCCAAGCGGGGGTTGGCGATCCATAATCCGGTCCAGAAGAGGCTCCAAAGTCTTCCTCCTATCCGGCAAGAAGAGGACATCCGGACCAGCAAACATCTTCTCCAAGCGGCATCTTCGATCTTCTTCCATCCGGAGCGAAGCGGCAGGATCCTGAAGACCTCCAGCGCGGAACATCCATCCGGACCGACGACTGAACGACGAATGACTGTTCCTTTAAGGGACGTCATCCAAGATGGCGTCCCTCGAATTCCGATTGGCTGATAGGATTCTATCAGCCAATCGGAATTAAGGTAGGAATTTTCTGATTGGCTGATGGAATCAGCCAATCAGAATCAAGTTCAATCCGATTGGCTGATCCAATCAGCCAATCAGATTGAGCTCGCATTCTATTGGCTGTTCCGATCAGCCAATAGAATGCGAGCTCAATCTGATTGGCTGATTGGATCGGCCAATCGGATTGAACTAGATTCTGATTGGCTGATTCCATCAGCCAATCAGAAAATTCCTACCTTAATTCCGATTGGCTGATAGAATCCTATCAGCCAATCGGAATTCGAGGGACGCCATCTTGGATGACGTCCCTTAAAGGAACAGTCATTCGTCGTTCAGTCGTCGGTCCAGATGGATGTTCCGCGCTGGATGTCTTCAGGATCCTGCCGCTTCGCTCCGGATGGAAGAAGATCGAAGATGCCGCTTGGAGAAGATGTTTGCCGGTCCGGATGTCCTCTTCTTGCCGGATAGGAGGAAGACTTTGGAGCCTCTTCTGGACCGGATTATGGATCGCCAACCCCCGCTTGGGTTGGATGAAGATCTTGGAGCCAGGACGGATCGGTGATACCTGGATGGTGAAGACAAGGTAGGAAGATCTTCAGGGGCTTAGTGTTAGGTTTATTTAAGGGGGGTTTGGGTTAGATTAGGGGTATGTGGGTTGTGGGTTGTAATGTTGGGGGGGGGGGTATTGTATGTTTTTTTTTACAGGCAAAAGAGCTGAAATTCTTGGGGCATGCCCCGCAAAGGGCCCTGTTCAGGGCTGGTAAGGTAAAAGAGCTTGTAACTTTTTTAATTTAGAATAGGGTAGGGAATTTTTTATTTTGGGGGGCTTTGTTATTTTATTAGGGGGCTTAGAGTAGGTGTAATTAGTTTAAAATTGTTGTAATATTTTTCTTATGTTTGTAAATATTTTTTTATTTTCTGTAACTTAGTTCTTTTTTATTTTTTGTACTTTAGCTAGTTTATTTAATTGTATTTATTTGTAGGAATTGTGTTTAATTTATTTATTGATAGTGTAGTGTTAGGTTAATTGTAGGTAATTGTAGGTAGTTTATTTAATTATTTTATTGATAGGGTAGTGTTAGGTTTAATTATATCTTAGGTTAGGATTTATTTTACAGGTAAATTTGTTATTATTTTAACTAGGTAACTATTAAATAGTTCTTAACTATTTAATAGTTATTGTACCTGGTTAAAATAATTACAAAGTTGCCTGTAAAATAAATATTAATCCTAAAATAGCTATAATATAATTATAATTTATATTGTAGCTATATTAGGATTTATTTTACAGGTAAGTATTTAGCTTTAAATAGTAATAATTTATTTAATAAGAGTTAATTTATTTCGTTAGATGTAAATTATATTTAACTTAGGGAGGTGTTAGTGTTAGGGTTAGACTTAGCTTTAGGGGTTAATACATTTATTAGAATAGCGGTGAGGTCCGCTCGGCAGATTAGGGGTTAATAATTGAAGGTAGCTGTCGGCGATGTTAGGGAGGGCAGATTAGGGGTTAATACTATTTATGATAGGGTTAGTGATGCGGATTAGGGGTTAATAACTTTATTATAGTAGCGCTCAGGTCCGCTCGGCAGATTAGGGGTTAATAAGTGTAGGCAGGTGGAGGCGACGTTGTGGGGGGCAGGTTAGGGGTTAATAAATATAATATAGGGTTCGGCGGTGTTAGGGGCAGCAGATTAGGGGTACATAGGGATAACGTAGGTGGCGGCGCTTTGCGGTCGGAAGATTAGGGGTTAATTATTTTAAGTAGCTGGTGGCGACGTTGTGGGGGGCAGGTTAGGGGTTAATAAATGTAATACAGGGGTCGGCGGGGTTAGGGGCAGCAGATTAGGGGTACATAAGTATAACGTAGGTGGCGGTCGGCAGATTAGGGGTTAAAAATTTTAATCGAGTGGCGGCGATGTGGGGGGAGCTCGGTTTAGGGGTACATAGGTAGTTTATAGGTGTTAGTGTACTTTAGGGTACAGTAGTTAAGAGCTTTATAAACCGGCGTTAGCCCAGAAAGCTCTTAACTCCTGCTATTTTCAGGCGGCTGGAATCTTGTCGTTAGAGCTCTAACGCTCACTTCAGAAACGACTCTAAATACCAGCGTTAGAAAGATCCCATTGAAAATATAGGCTACGCAAATGGCGTAGGGGGATCTGCGGTATGGAAAAGTCGCGGCTGAAAAGTGAGCGTTAGACCCTTTAATCACTGACTCCAAATACCAGCGGGCGGCCAAAACCAGCGTTAGGAGCCTCTAACGCTGGTTTTGACGGCTACCGCCGAACTCAAAATCTAGGCCTATTTTTGTAACACTAATTTTGAACACTATTGTTTGTATTATTGTTTATTAGTTTTTTGCTTGATGCACTTGCTACAGTTGTACTTAGGCTAATTCTGTTTTATTAGTATACACTCTTATTCTGGTGTACCACTCACACTGATCACCTGTTATTACCTCTGTTTTTATTGTAATTATCAGCTTTGGCCCTTTGAGCCGCTTCTGTAAGATATTCCTGTATTTGTAATTTTATTTATATGTGCTTTTTACATTTTTTATATATAGTCTTTTATTACTGATGCTTTTTAACATGGTTCATTAAATAATCTTCTTTTATCTCTCTGTGAGTATATTTATCCCTTGGCCTCTTGTTGGCGCTGTATTCACTTCTTACTACTTGTGCATATATAAAGAATGAAGCAAATTAGATAAAGTTGTTTACAATTGTATTCTCTATGTTAACCATGAAATAACATTTTTGGGTTTTGTGTCCCTTTACATACCAGCTGCAGAGTATGAGGCCAATTTATTAATGTGCAAGCAGACATGATGCGATGTAGCGTATCATGTTCGCCACACATCGATAAATGCCAACAGCATACGCTCTCTGCATTTATCATTACACCAGCAGTTCTTGTGAACTGCTTGTGCAATGCCGCCCCCTGCAGATTTGCGGGCAATCGTCCACTAGCAGGGGGTGTCAATCAGCACGATCGTATAGGATCGGGCGGATTGATGTCCGCGGCCCCAGAGCAGGTGGACAGGTTATGGAGCAGCGGTTACAGAGCTTGATAATTCGGCCCCTATGTATAAGAAATTGCTTATTTGGGTTTATTTTTGTATATGAAATAGCTGGTTTTGTTCTTTGAAACCATTAGCTTACCTCAAAATGGTTTGAGCTTGCAGGGAAATCATTTCTCCTTATTCTATCACTTTCTCTACACACACACACATGCTTTTTATATCATCTCTGTCTGTAAATCAAAGCACAGTACTTAGAGAGAACAATTGAAATTAACATTTTATTACTTATCTCTCATACCTTCTACTGGGAGTGTGATTTCTTCTGCTGGCTATGTTTACACAGTTTTACTTCAGCCTATACTTAAAGGGACATTATATGTAAATGTTTGGTAGATGATCCATTTATATAGCCCATCTGGGAGTGTTTTTGTAACATTGTATAGTTTTGCTTAGTTTTTTTAATAACATTGTGCTGATTTTTAAACTCCTAACCAGGCCCAAAAGTATCAGATGTAGACCCAGGTCTACAGATGTATGCTGCTATTGTTTGTGTAATCTGTCTTTTAATATGCAGGGAAGGTGGGGAGTGTCTGCACTTTCTGCTTTCTCAGCCGCTTTCTCTGAGTGTCCCAGCCTAACTTCATCAACATTGCTAAACTGGAAGCTTCTAAACGTTTTATACTGGATTTTTAGATCAGCATCTGTGCATATTCTTCTTTATATTAGTGTCTATTACATGCACTTATATGAAAATTGGTGTACACTGTCCCTTTAAGACATTTTCAGTATAGGTTGGGATACCACAGGCAGAATCAGCTATTTCAAGTGACAAAACAAAAGTAAAAGAGCTATTTGTAAACAATTTAATACACTACAACAAATAAAATGCATCATTAAATGGGAGAAAAGTTTAGGGTAAAGTATCCCTTTAATTTGTTTGATTCCAGTTATCGTTGTTGCTTCTGCTAACTGTCCAAGATTTTGTTTCTAGGAGCCACCCACGATAATATTATTCAAACTCTGCAGTGACATATGAGCAATTGCTTTTGTGCGATGATTTCTGTGATGCTATTTCAAGCTGTAAGGCAGCAGCATTGGCGTTGCTCATTGTTACTGTGCAGGCGTTTGCTTTGTTACTGAATTTTATAGCTTATTTTATTTGCATTTAAAGAAATAATTCTCATTGTACAGAATTCATATAAAATGTATTTTTATTGTTCCATGTTATGGAGATAATAATTATATCACGTTTCCTTTATTATAATCTTAAATGGACAGTAAACACCTTGTAATTACAAGATATTTCTATTCTGCTGCCACAGAATAACATCTCAGCCAAATCTTAACATTTTTAAAACAAATTAACATTAACTATTTTACTGTAATTAGTTTTCAATAGCCAAATGCCACCCATCTTTTGCCTTATGTGGAGAAGCCAATCTAGGCTTTAGTCCACAGACAACTAGCCATGGTCATAAAGTTAGTATAAAGGGAATTGTTTTTATCAGTTAAAGCCAATTAGGAACAGATGTGTAGCAGGGTTAGTCTTGAGGAGTCAGCAGGTGCTTTTCTAGTTGTGAGAATTAGAAATTGCTCAATTTTTAGAGCTAAATTACATGAGGAGGGGCAAAATAAATAATGAAACTTTATTGCAAAATTGTTTAATTACCCAAAAATTACCCATAAAAATCTCAAAATATTTACTGTCCCTTTAAAGGGACATTGTAGTACAAAGATAACATGCTTTAAACTGTCTATGAGCTCAACTATCATAGATGTGCCAGCATGAAGAAAAATCACTTAAAAAAGTTCTACTATTGGCATAAGTGAGATAAATAGTTCTCAAGCTAAAATTTGCTTTTGTAAAATTGTATTAGGGGCCTTGCAAAACTGGTGTGATCTCTTTAATAATCCAGTCACACTATGGAGCTTTAGAGAATCAGGGCCTATAAATGTAATCCCTAATTCAAGTCCAGCTCTGGAATAGATGAAAACTGCTGGTCCTGTTTCTGTCCCTTACAGCAGTTACACTGTGACACACATAGGTCTCCTGTTTCTGTCCCTTACAGCAGTGACACACATAGGTCTCCTGTTTCTGTCCCTTACAGCAGTGACACTGTGACACACATAGGTCTCCTGTTTCTGTCTCTTACCACAGTGACACACATAGGTCTCCTGTTTATGTCCCTTACAGCAGAAGTACTGTGACACAGTTTCTGTCCTCTACTGATGTGTACATTAAATTTTGATGGAAAAGGGGCTTATTAAAATGGAAAAAAAATGTGTACCATCCTCAAATTCATGTCATAATTACTTATTTTATTAATCCCTTTTCCATAAAATAATTTATAGACACTTATTATGTTTATTCCGAAAAACGAACATTATTTTTATTAACCCTTGCAAAACTATACATTTCAACCCCATTTTGGTACTGTAAGCTTAAATACACAGAAATTTGACTTGTACAAATTTATGCTTAAACCAAACAAATATTTGATGACGATTTTCAAATTTGTTGTTTGTCGACTAGTCAACCTACATATTCTGGTTTACATTAAAGGGACAGTAAACTAAAATATTAATTTCCCTTAAAATGATGAATTACGGAAAATTAAAAAAACAAACCTTGTAATGCGCTTTTATTATTCATTAATTTAATTCTTAAAATGATAGAGTTTCCATTCCTACCAGAGAGGCTGTTGTACATTCTGTGGAAATCAGAACCTTGACATTCGTACATGCTGCATCTCAATTGGTACAGGAGTTTCTTTATATCTTGATTTAATTGGCCACAGCAAAGGAAGTAAAACAAACAACATTCAAATGGCTTTTCAAGGGGTGTGCCCTTAGACTCCAAATCATTGTATAGTATTATAACAAAACCAACAATTAAATGCTTTTAAAACATTTGTTTTGTTTGCAGATCTCTTGCAGTGCAACACATAATTCCTGATGCATAAATAAAGAGTTGACCTGACTGTCTTTTTAAAACAATATATAATTATTTTTTTGAATTGTAATTAGATCATCATTATCTTTTTGTCTCTTTCCCTACAGCATTTAATGTCACTATTAGGAGCGACCGTAGAGGGACATGCAGGGGGACACAGCTCATTCATGCCTGCGTGGGACACTGTGAGTCCAGTGCTTTCCCATCCAAATATTCAGTGTTGGTGGCCAGTGGATTTAAACATAATATAACATCTGTATCACAGTGCTGCACCATCAGTAAGATGCAGAAGGTAAGAGTAGCGGGCATATTATTACTTTTTTATTATTATTTAAAAATTGAAGTAAAACACATGGAAACATAGGTAAAACCAAAAGGCCCATCAAGTCTACCCATATTACATGTTACTTTTTCCTTAGGATAACCGTATGTCCCATCAAGTCTACCCATATTACATGTTACTTTTTCCTTAGGTTAACCGTATGTCCCATCAAGTCTACACATATTACATGTTACTGTTTCCTTAGGATAGCCTTATGCATGTCCCATCAAGTCTACCCATATTACATGTTACTGTTTCCTTAGGATAGCCTTATGCATGTCCCATCAAGTCTACCCATATTACATGTTACTGTTTCCTTAGGATAGCCTTATGTATGTCCCATCAAGTCTACCCATATTACATGTTACTTATTACTTAGGATAGCCTTACGTGTGTCCCATCAAGTCTACCCATATTACATGTTACTGTTTCCTTAAGATAACCTTATGCATGTCCCATCAAGTCTACCCATATTACATGTTACTGTTTCCTTAGGATAGCCTTATGTATGTCCCATCAAATCTATACATATTACATGTTACTTATTACTTAGGATAGCCATATGTATGTCCCATCAAGTCTACACATATTACATGTTACTGTTTCCTTAAGATAACCTTATGCATGTCCCATTAACTCTACACATATTACATTTTACTGTTTCCTTAGGATAGCCTTATGCATGTCCCACCAAGTCTACACACATTACATGTTACTGTTTCCTTAGGATAACCTTATGCATGTCCCATCAAGTCTACACATATTACATGTTACTTTTTCCTTAGGATAGCCTTATGCATGTCCCATCAAGTCTACACATATTACATATTACTTTTTCCTTAGGATAGCCTTATGCATGTCCCATCAAGTCTACCCATATTACATATTACTTTTTCCTTAGGATAGCCTTGCCTGTCCCAGGCATTTTTAAATTCCTTTACAGTCTTTGTGTTTACCACCTCAAATGGAAGTTTATTCCATGAAGCTACCACCCTTTCTGTAAAAAAAAATGCTTCCTTAAATTCTCCTGAATCTGCTACCCTCTAACTTTAGATTGTGACCCCTTGTTTTGGAATTTATTTTTTTGTGAAAAATACTTTCAGCTTCTATTATATTAAGTCCCTTCATATATTTGAAGGTTTCTATCATGTCACCTCTTTCTCTTCCAAACTATACATATTTACATCATAGAGTCTTTCTTTGTATGTTTTATATTTTAGACCATGTACCATTGTAGTAGCCCTCCTTTGGACAGCTTCTAGTTTATTTATATCTTTCTGAAAATATAGTCTCCAGAACTGTACACAGTATTCCAGATTTGGTCTAACTAATGATCTGTAAAGTGGCATAAGAACCTTGCTATTTCTGCTACTAAAACCTCTTCCAATGCAACCAAGCATTTGACTGGCCTTGCTGGCTGCACTGCGGCATTGTGTACCAAATTTTAAATCATCTGAAATAATAATTCCCAAGTCCCTTTCTTCTTTAATTACAGTCAGTAATGTACCATTGAGACTATAATTGGCCTTTGAGTTTTTGGATCCAATATGCATAAGTTTGCTCTTTTTTTTTACCAGTCCTCTAGTTTATTAATATCACAGTTCATTTGATCAACTCCTCCTGGAACATCTACCCTGTTACAAATTTTTGTATCATCAGCAAACAAGCAAACCTTCCCCTTAAGCCCACTTCCAATATCACTTATGAACATGTTAAACAAAACAGGCCCAAGAACTGACCCTTGGGGAACACCACTAGTAACTGATGCCTCATTTGAATGTACTCCATTAATTGAAACCCTCTGTCGTCTATCTTTAAGCCAGCATTCTACCCACTTAACAATCTCAGCATCTATTTCAAGGCAATACATTTTGTGAATACGTTTGTTGTGTGGGACGGTGTCAAATGCTTTGCTAAAGTCTAGATATGCAACATCTACGGCTCCTCCCTGGTCTATTATTTTAGTTACATGGTCAAAGAAATAAATTAGATTAGTCAGGCATGATCTTCCACAAAGTGTTCTTTGTCTTCAAAGTTGTTTGTCTGAAGGAAAGATATATACAAGTCTTTCCTTTAAAAGAGTTTCCATTAATTTCCCTGCAATTGAGGACAAACTGACTGGCCTATAGTTAGCAGAATCTTCCCTACTACCCTTTTTATGAAGAGGGACTACATTGGCAATTTTCCAGTCTTTTGGAACAACTCCTGTTAGAAGTGACTGATTAAATAAATCAGCTAATGGAGTAGCTATTACGAATAAAAGTTCTCTTAGAACCCTTGGATGAATATTATCTGGACCCACTGATTTATTTACTTTTATTTTTGATAAAGTCCTTGAAACCTCTTCCTCTATAAAAAGAAAAGTACTACTCACATTATTATTTACAGTAACATCCCTTAATAGAATCTCACTATCTTTACCATCTGTTGTAAAGACTGAACAAAAGTAATCATTTAAACAGTTTGCTATTTGTTTATCTTCTTCCACTACTCTATCATCATTCTTGAGTCTAACTATCCCTCTGTTAGTTTTTCTCTTTTCACTGATATATCTAAAGAAGGTTTTGTCACAGTTTATTTTACAGATTGTGCTATTTTCTTTTCTGCATCAGCTTTAGCCTTTCTGATTAACTGCTTTGTCATCTTTTGATGGGTTCTCCATTTTTCTGTATCCTCTTCTGAGCCAGTGAGACAACCCTAATACAGTGTTTAGTTGCATCTAGAATAGCATTTTTAAAATATTCCCATTGTTCTTGTACTCCTGTAATCTGTGCCATCCCTTTTAGAGATTCATCTAGATATCTGACCATGTAAAACACGCCTCAGAGTGACACAAACCAAAGGACATATGAGTTTGTCCCTCCCACCAAAGGGTGACACAGACAGAAGGACATATGAGTTTGTCCCTCCCACCAAAGGGTGACACAGACCGAAGGGAGATATTAGTTTGCCCCTCCCACCACAGGGTGACACAGACAGAAGGGAGATATTAGTTTGTCCCTCCCACCACATAGTGACACAGACAGAGGGGAGCTGTTGCCCCCATTCGGAGCTTGATAATTCGGCCCTTAAGGGTCTGATAATCTAAAGTTCACTGCACAGCTGATCTAAGAAGTCTCGCCAGTACAGCGAGGTCCCTGAAAGAATTTTAGAAACACAAAATATATATTAAGAGATATTAATCTCACAATACAAAGTTATGGATGTAAAGTATAGATAGACTCCAACATTACAATTTAAGGTCAAAAATAAATCCCAAAAGATTTATCTCCATGCCAACGAGTTTTAGATAATAGGCCCTAAATCTATTCTTTATATCCAATGTACAACAGACTGAGAATATAGATGATACTGTGACTAATTATAATCTCTCTATCATACAGGTTAAGGTCCGGCTGCATTGTGGAGGATCCCGTCGCGAGGAAATAGAAATTGGCACCGCCAAGGAATGCCAGTGTGATATGTGCCGTTTATCCCGATATTAAGTTTTGCACTAAATTCTACAACATGACAAACCTAGAAAAGGCCACAGCAATGCTTGTCTTCCGTCTGTATTCAACAAGCTAGCGACACCCACCACATGCATAATACACTTCTGTGGTATAGCAAGGTAGCATAGTTTATTCGTTTCTCATTAACCCGATCCCCCTACCACACGTTCCTATTATTTATAATGAATATGCTGTGATTGTATTTATATATTTTATTATTTTTATATGAGACATTTTCATCCTTTCCAAATGACCAAATCCTTATTATATTCTAATATTTATATTAAATGTCGCTGTTCATCTTCTTTGTAATAAAACTGAGTATATTTAAACTGTTTTGTGTCATTTATTTGGGAACTATAGCTATCAAAAACTGATCTGAAACTCCAGCAACGTAATTCTCTATAAATTGTTTAAAGGGACAGTAACATTAAAATTAAACTTTCATGTTTCAGATAGATCATGTGATTTTAAACTACTTTCCAAATTAGTTCTATTATCAATTTTATTTTGTTCTTTTGATATCCTTTGTTGAAGACTAATCCTAGGTAGGTTGATAGAAACTCAGGAGCGGGCATGTGTCTTTAGCAGTCTATGGCAGCAGTGTATGTAACTATGTATAACATGGCTATAAACAATATTGCAAGCACTGATGCTAGATGGCTTAATTTCTTAAAGGGACAGTCAACTCAATTTTTGTTATTGTTTTAAAAAATAGATAATCCCTTTATTACCCCTTCCCCAGTTTTGCACAGAAAACATGGTTACATTAAAGGGTCACTGAACCCAAATTTTTTCTTTCGTGATTCAGATAAAGCATGCAATTTTAAGCAACTTTCTAATTTACTCCTATTATCAAATGTTCTTCATTCTCTTTGTATCTTTATTTGAAAAGCAAGAATGTAAGTTTACAATACATGTTCATTATTTATTATGTAATTTTACTTTAAAAATCGTGTTTTTTTCCCACTGTCCCATGAAGGCTCAAGTGCATCCTGCAATTTATCCAAAAATCTGACCCTGCAACATTCAACAAAGTGGTTGCTTAATTCGTGTAGAACTTCATGTATAGATGTCCCTTTATTGCTACAATAAGATAAAATAAATAGTCAAGGCTTTTTAAGGGATATGCCCCTGGATTGTTGAACTGCAACATTCAACAAAGTGGTTGCTTAATTCGTGTAGAACTTCATGTATAGATGTCCCTTTATTGCTACAATAAGATAAAATAAATAGTCAAGGCTTTTTAAGGGATATGCCCCTGGATTGTTGAATAATGTAATTTTTGTTAATAAAATAACAGTTCCAACGCTTGTATTGCATGCAGATTGTTTTGCAAATCTTTGTATTAGAATTGGAGCACCAATCTTCCAAGTGAAGGTTCTTAAAGGGACACTGAAGGCAAATTTTTTCTTTCGTGATTCAGATAGAGCAGCAATTTTAATCAACTTTCTAATTTACTCCTATTATCAATTTTTTATTCTCTTGGTATCTTTATTTGAAAAGCAAGAATGTAAGTTTAGATGCCGGCCCATTTTTGGTAAACAACCTGGGTTGTTCTTGCTGATTGGTGGATAAATTCACCCACCAATAAACAAGTGCTGTCCAGAGTCCTCAACTAAAAATTGTCTGGCTCCTTAGCTTAGATGCCTTCTTTTTCAAATAAAGATAGCAAGAGAACGAAGAAAATTTGATAATAGGAGTAAATTAGCAAGTTGCTTAAATTTACATGCTCTATCTGAATCATGAAAGAAAAAATTTGGGTTCGGTGTCCCTTTAAACCAAAAATAGTTCCGTGCCTTCAATAAATAACCAGCACTCACAGGATTCTTCAAGGGACATAAAACCCAAAATTTGTATTTCACGATTAAGACAGAACATAGAATTTTAAGCAACTTTCCAATTTACTTCTTTTATCACATTTGCTTCATTATCTTGGTATCCTTTGTTGAAGGAGCAGTAATGCACTACTGGGAGGCGGAGCTAGCTGGACACTTAGAGTGAGCCAATGACAAAAGGTATATAAGCGCAGCCACCAATAAAAGCTAGCTCAACGTAGTGCACTGCTGCTTCTGAGTCTACCTAGGTTTGCTTTTTAGCTGAGGATACTAAGAGAACAAAACAAATGAGATAGAAAAAAATTGGAGAGTTGTTCGGAATTGCATGTTCTGTCTAAATCATAAACATTTTATTTTTACAATTCTAAAGACCTCCGCTCCATAACTCTGTCCGACTGCTCTGATGAATCGCCGGAATTCAACCCGATCGAGTACGATCGGGTTGATTGACACCCCCCTGCTGGCGGCCGATTGGCCGCGAGTCTGCAGGGGGCGGCGTTGCACCAGCAGCTCTTGTGAGCTGCTGGTGCAATGCTGAATACGGAGAGCGTATTGGTCTCCACATTCAGCGAGGTCTTGCGGACCTGATCCGCACTATCGGATCAGGTCCGACAGACATATGATAAATAGGCCTCTTAGTCTCTGCTTTTCAACATGAGATACCAAGAGAATGAAGAAAATTTGATAGTAGAAATAAATTAGAAATTTGATTAAAATTGCTTGTTCTATCTGAATCATGAAAGAAACTTTTTGGGTTGCATATCCCTTTAAGCTGTTTATTCATTTCTGCAAAACAGAAACTTGCAGCACACGGTAAAAGGAATTTGGAGCAAGTAAAATTATCAGCTTTAAAGGGACAGTAAAGTCAAATTTAAAATTAAATGAAATATTTAACAACTTCCGAATGTACTTCTTTTATACATTTTGTTTAGTTTTCTTGGTATCCTTTGTAATCCTAGGTGCGCTCAGGAGTGTGCACGTGTCTTGCAGCAGTGTTTGCAACAACGTTTATAGCAATGTTATAAATAGTTGCAAATAATGCTGCCATAGACTGCTGACATGTGTATCCTCCTAATTTCCTATCAGCCTACCCAGCTTTACTCTTCAACAAATGATAACAAAAGAACAAAGCAAATTTGATAATAGGAGTAAATTTGAAAGTGGTTTTTAAATGCTTTCTCTGAATCCTAAACATTTCATTTTTCCTTTACCGCCTCTTTAATAAACATAAAAAGCTCAACGCGTTTCAACTGTAGCATCCGCCTATTTCAAAAGCCAAGTAAAAACGCAATCTCTGTTTTTAGAGAGATTGGGGTTTCTGGTTTGGGTAAAGTTGTCAGCTGTCTTCCATAAAAATACTGCATGACCCACTGGTGAGCAGGCAGTAAATGTGTACAATGGCACTCTTCTACAAAACTACACTCTAAGTTCAATTTAGACCCTGCCCGAATCATTAGTGAGCTGCTAGATTCACATATAATGCATTTATTTCACACCTTTTGGCTTCTAGCAACAAACAGAACAATGACTTCATTCCCTTGGTTGTCAGCAACACACAGTGAGTAGAGAGTCAACGCCACTTGGCAGCCATATTGGAAATAAAGCTACCATGTTTTCTAAAGGATATCACAGAATGCCAATCTTATCCTGAGTGAGAACAAGTTTTATTTAAGGATGAAAAATGTGATATTTGTGGGATTAAAATAATATGGCTGTAAACCTGATGAACTTTGGTTTCAAAAAAGAAAGTATTAGTTATTGTCAGTCTTTCCTACATGGGAAACCACACAAATAGAGTCTGGCTAACTGTTTATTGTTCCCTATACACTCCAATGTCTCGTGTCACAAGTAAGCTTCTCCTATATATATAACAAATACATTGGCATCTATTTATCAAGCCGTCAACCGCAAATACGCTGGAATTCCACAGCGTATTTGTGGCGAGCCTGATTCCCCTTAGTTATCAAACCCTACAAACCGGCAAAAGTAGAAATCTGTGACATAACATACGATGCGCCGGTCTCAGTCCGACACAGATCAATGCTTACGTCAGTACAGATGTTCCGAACGCAAGTTCGGCACAATCTGACTACTTTTGGAAGTTATCAAATAACTACCAGGTACACTCGGCACTATTCCGGCCCAGCGTACCTGGTTTTCAATCCGCCGCCCTGGAGGCGGCAGATGCCATAGGAATCAATGGGAGTCTGAAAGCAGCAAAAGTTTCTGTTCGCTGCTGCCCAATATCCCTTTGATTCCTACGGGAACGTTTACACCTAACACCCTAACATGTACCCCGAGTCTAAACACCCCTAATCTGCCCCCCCTACACCGCTGCCACCTACATTATACTTATTAACCCCTAATCTGCCGCCCTTGCACCGCCGCCACCTAAATAAACTTATTAACCCCTAAACCGCCACTCCCGGAGCCCACCGCCAACTACATTATACTTATTAACCCCTAATCTGCCCCCCTACACCGCCGCCACCTAACTACATTTATTAACCCCTAATCTGCCGCCCCCAACGTCTCCGCCACTATATTAAATTTATTAACCCCTAAACCTAAGTCTAACCCTAACCCTAACACCCACTAACTTAAATCTAATTTAAATAAATCTAAATAAATATTACTATCATTAAATAAATAATTCCTATTTAAAACTAAATACTTACCTATAAAATAAACCCTAAGCTAGCTACAATATAACTAATAGTTACATTGTATCTAGCTTATGGTTTATTTTTATTTTACAGGCAAGTTTGTATTTATTTTAACTAGGTAGAATAGTTATTAAATAGTTAACTACTTAATAACTTCCTAGTTAAAATAAATACAAATATACCTGTAAAATAAAACCTAACCTAAGTTACAATTACACCTAACACTAAAATATAATTAAATACATTCCCTAAACTAAATACAATTAAATACAATTAAATAAAATCATCTAAAGTACAAAAAAACCCAAAAAACTAAATTACAGAAAATAATAAACAAAGTACAAGATTTTTAAACTAATTACACCTAATCTAATCCCCCTAACAAAATAAAAAAGCCCCCCCAAAATAAAAAAAGCCCTACCCTACACTAAATTACAAATAGCCCCTGAAAGGGCCTTTTGCGGGGCATTGCTCCAAAGTAATCAGCTCTTTTACCTGTAAAAATTTTTTTACAAACTCCCCAACATTAAAACCCACCACCCACACAACCAACCCTACTCTAAAACCCACCCAATCCCCCCTTAAAAAACCTAACACTAACCCCTTGAAGATCACCCTACCTTGAGAAGTCTTCACCCAACCGGGCCGAAGTCCTCAATGAAGCCGGGAGAAGTGGTCCTCCAGACGGGCAGAAGTGGTCCTCCAGATGGGCCGAAGTCTTCATCCAGACGGCATCTTCTATCTTCATCCATCCGGCGTGGAGCGGGTCCATCTTCAAGACATCTGACGCAGAGCATCCTCTTCATCTGGAGTCTTCTTCAACAATGACGGTTCCTTTAAGTGACGTCATCCAAGATGACGTCCCTTCAATTCCGATTGGCTGATAGAATTCTATCAGCAAATCGGAATTAAGGTAGGAAAAATCCTATTGGCTGATCCAATCAGCCAATAGGATTGAGCTCGCATTTTATTGGCTGACTGGATCAGCCAATAGGATTAAACTTCAATCCTATTAGCTGATTGCATCAGCCAATAAGATTTTTCCTACCTTAATTTCGATTGGCTGATAGAATTCTATCAGCCAATCGGAATTGAAGGGACGCCATCTTGGATGACATCACTTAAAGGAACCGTCATTGTTGAAGAAGACTCCGGATGAAGAGGATGCTCTGCGTCGGATGTCTTGAAGATGGACCCGCTCCGCGCCGGATGGATGAAGATAGAAGATGCCGTCTGGATGAAGACTTCTGACGTCTGGAGGACCACTTCTGCCCATCTGGAGGACCACTTTTGCCCGGCTAGAGGACCACTTCTGCCGGCTTTGTTGAGGACTTCGGCCCGGTTGGGTGAAGACTTCTCAAGGTAGGGTGATCTTCAAGGGGTTAATGTTAGTTTTTTTAAGGGGGGATTGGGTGGGTTTTAGAGTAGGGTTAGTTGTGTGGGTGGTGGGTTTTAATGTTGGGGGGTTTGTAATTTTTTTTTACAGGTAAAAGAGCTGATTACTTTGGGGGAAATGCCCCGCAAAAGGCCCTTTTAAGGGCTCTTTGTAATTTAGTGTAGGGTAGGGCTTTTTTATTTTGTTAGGGGGATTAGATTAGGTGTAATTAATATTATTTTCTGTAATTTAGTGTTTGCTTTTGTACTTTAGATAATTTTATTTAATTGTTTTTAATTGTATTTAGTTTAGGGAATTTATTTAATTATAGTGTAGTGTTAGGTGTAATTGTAACTTAGGTTAGGTTTTATTTTACAGGTATATTTGTATTTATTTTAACTAGGAAGTTATTAAATAGTTAATAACTTTTTAATAACTATTCTACCTAGTTAAAATAAATACAAACTTGCCTGTAAAATAAAAATAAAACCTAAGATAGATACAATGTAACTATTAGTTATATTGTAGCTA
The DNA here is from genome assembly GCF_027579735.1 of Bombina bombina. Classification (NCBI taxonomy): domain Eukaryota; kingdom Metazoa; phylum Chordata; class Amphibia; order Anura; family Bombinatoridae; genus Bombina; species Bombina bombina. The sequence goes on along the minus strand of NC_069505.1, from coordinate 57,774,520 downwards.
TTTTAGGGTTTATTTTACAGGTAAGTATTTAGTTTTAAATAGGAATAATTTATTTAATGATAGTAATATTTATTTAGATTTATTTAAATTATATTTAAGTTAGGGGGTGTTAGGGTTAGACTTAGGTTTAGGGGTTAATAAATTTAATATAGTGCCAGTGACGTTGGGGGTGGCAGATTAGGGGTTAATAAATGTAGGTAGGTGGCGGCGGTGTAGGGAGGGACAGATTAGGGGTTAATAAATATAATGTAGGTGGCGGCGGTGTAGGGGCGGAAGATTAGGGGTTAATAAATATAATTTTGGGGGCGGCAGATTAGGGGTTAATAAATATAATGTAGGTGGCGGCGGTGTAGGGGGGGAGATTAGGGGTTAATAAATATAATGTAGGTGGCGGCGGGGTCCGTGAGTGGCGGTTTAGGGGTTAAACACTTTATTTAGTTGTGGCAGGGTCCGTGAACGGCGGTTTAGGGGTTAATACATTTATTAGAGTTGCTGCGGGGTCCGGGAGCAGCGGTATAGGGCTAAACAGTATAGTATAGTGTGGGTGTTTAGTGACAGGGTACCAAGAAAGCTGGGAAAAAGCCGAAGAGCAGCGAGATCGATGACTGTTAGTTAACAACAGTCCGCTGCTCATCGCACCGTACTTGGTGCGCGTCTTTTTGACAGCTTTTTTGGAGAACGTATTCAGGTCCGCGGCATCGATGTTAGGGGATCTTAGGCGAGCGTATTGGTGCAGTTGAATGCAAGTAGGTTGAGGGCTTGATAAATAGATGACATTGTATTTTCTTAAAGGGACAGTTTACCCCAAAATTTTCCCCCTTTAATTTTTCCTAATGATCCATTTTACCTGCTGGAGTGTATTAAATTGTTTACAAATAGCTAATTTGCCTTTATTTTGGCATCTGAAATAGCTTGTTTTGCCTGTGATATAACTACCTATACTCAAAATGGCTATACTTAAGTACAGGCTACAGAAAAGCTACAAAACACAGCCAGCAGAAGTGTAAGGGAGATAAGCAATAAAATGTTAATTTTTCATTGTTCTCGCCAAGTATTGGGCTATGGTTTACAGACAGATATAAGTAAATGTGTGTATACACAAAGTGATAAAAAGAGAGATCTGATTTTACCTGCAAGCTCAACCCATTTTAATAGGTTGTGGTTTCAAGGCACAAAACTAGCTATTTCATAAACACAAATATGCCTGAAAACAGTTTCTCATACATTTTATAATCTGCAGCTGGTATAACAAGTCATCACTATACAGGCCCGATCGCCTGGGTGGGAGTCGATGGGAGCCCCCAGATTGCCCTCAAGGTAGATGAGTGCTAGCAACCGCTCTGAGCCATCGTCAGTACCTTACTGGGAAAATTTGCAATGGCTCAGAGCCGTCATTAGCACTTAAAGGGATAATAAGTGTTATTTTAAAATGCACTTCCTTTTTGTTTTCAGAAAGCTGGATTGTGTTCATGGATGCAGCCATAAGAGTTGTCATTGTTAGCCAAGAAGAACTAGCTATAAAAGTATTAGTTGCTGTTTCAATATAATAGTAAAAAGCTGTCATTTAAATAGACATAAAAGTGATGTATAAAATATAACAGATTATTTGATACTGACAGTTTGGGAGCACTGCTTCACTATAAATGCAGACCTCTCAACTGTCTCTTTTTGAGAGGGACAGTCTGTAATTCTAAACTCTGTCCTGCTGTCCCTCTGAGACAGTCATATGTCCTGATTTGCAGAATTTATCATATCCCCGCCCACAAAGAACACAGGCACGCCTACAGACACGCCCACGAGCAACTCAGACATGCTCATCGGCCGGCAAGACACCACAAAATGCCGACTGCCCCCCTCCTGACCGCTAATACCTAGCCACAAATACTGGGAGGTATGTTAATGTTTCTTTGAAACTGAGGACCTTAAAAAAAACTGCCCACTAATTTGTGGTCACATTCCCAGGACTACCAAGCAGTATATTTCTATTTTATTTATGCAACATACAAATAGATAACAAATAATTGTCTAGAACCACCCATTTATTTATTTTTTCATGCAAAAATATTTTAACATGTTTAGTTGCGGTTCTTATCATATGCATGATTAATATTTTTCTCATCAGGTCCTATATTTTTATTACTCTTTTCAAATGTTCTACGTTATTTATTTATTTATTTTTATTAAGAAAATTCCATTGGAGGCACACAAAGGAGAAAATAAAAAAACAAGACATGTCTTTGAGACCCAGCATTTAATTCAGCAGTGAATGGGTTAAATAGTATCTTCACCCCCCCTCCTCTCCCCTCAGTAAAACGAAACAGATCAAACGCTGACTTGTTATAAATACGAAATAAATAAATACCATAAATAATCCTTTAAAAAAATAAAAATCAAAATGAAAACCTTGCACACGTTATTATTATTTTTTTTAGGCTATTTGATACCATAAATAAGAGGAACCATGTCTCCCACACACACACATACAAACACACCCTAGAGGGGGACAGAAATACTGAACCCTCAGTCCATACATAAATTAAATATGTGAACAAGGTGGCAGAAAAAGTTTCTCTCATATTATGCAAGAGAAGCATAAAGATAAATGTTTATTGACAGGCTAGGAAGCAGCCATACCTTTTTTTCTGGAAGGTGTGTCAATTTAGGAAACTCTTTGGGGTGATGGTAAATTGTAGCGTTTTTTGAAATGCTTGGATTTACCAGTGCTATAAAATAATTCCTTAAATGGTCCATTTTGGTTGTCTGTAGGTTATAAGAATATAACCTTAAAGGGACACTCAGGCTTTATTAAATTTTCATGACTCAGATAGAGCATGTAATTTTAAACAACTTTCCAATTTACTTCCATTAAAAAAAATGTGCACAGTCTTTTATATTTACACTTTTTTGAGTCACCAGCTCCTACTGAGCATGTGCAAGAACTCAGACTATACGTATATGCATTTGTGATTGGCTGATTGCTATCACATGGTACAGGGGGAGTGGAAATCTACATAACTTTAAAATGTGTTAGAAAAGAATCTACTACTCATTTGAAATTCAGAGTAAATGCTATTGTATTGTCTTGTTATCTTGCATTTGTTGATTATGCAAATCTGCTGTGTTTACTGGTCCTTTAAGCAAAGGATTCTGGGTGAGAACAATGCAATAGACCTTAGTCTGAACTTCAAATGAGTAGTAGATTTTTTATGACAGATTTCAAAGTTTTCTCTATTTCCACTCCTCCTGTATCATGTGACAGCCATCAGCCAATCACAAAGGCATATACGTATATAGTGTGTGAATTCTTGCACATGCTCAGTACGAGCTGGTGACTCAAAAATAGTAAATATAAAAAGACTGTATGCATTTTGTTAATGGAAGAAAATTTGAAAGCTGTTTAAAATTGCTGCTCTATCTGAATCATTAACGTTTTATTTTGTCTTGAGAGTCTCTTTAAAGTGATGGTAAATCCTAGAGTGCTCAAATAAAGGGGACTTTCAGTCATGAAGTATAACATACTTGATAGTGAAAGTTGCTTTATTTGCCTGCAGCGTATGCCGCGCTGAGTGCCCCAGGCCGCCCACAGCAGAACGTTATTTTATCAGTGAGGTGATATTAGCCAATAGCGTGCTAGCTATCTGGCATAATGCCAGCTGGGCCGCACAGCTATTGGCTAAGAGATGAAAACGTCACCTCAATGAAAAAATAGAGTTCTGCTGTGGGCGGCCTGAGGCGCTCGGCACAGCATACGCTACAGGCAAATAAAGGAACTTTCAGCATCAAGTAATTTATACTTTATGACTGAAAGTCCCCTTTATATGTAGCACTGGTAAATCCTAGCTTTCAAAAACACTAGCACTTACCATCACTTTAAGTATTTGTTGCTTTATGCTGATCTAAAATGTTCTCATCCAAAATCCTTTGGTTAAGGTTATATCCTTACAACCTAGACAACCAAAATTGCTCATTTAAGGAAGCCTTCTCGTATTAGTTCTAGATAATGGGTTCTCAATCTTGCTATTTAAATAACTTTGTAATGCTACTTCTTTTTTTGATTTGTGTTATATAGTTCAACAAAAATAGGTACAGTTTACAGTGTGTGTTGTGTACCCCAATGTAGGTGTTGAGGCATAAGGTTGACAAACATTTTCTTCTAAGAAATTGCACTCAAAAATGTTTGTTCTGGCTACAAGAGGGAATTTCAACATATTTTTTTTTTATAGATATTCCTTTTGCTGTAGGTGGAAAAAGGATTTACCACCAATAGAGCTGTTGGGGTTTTCTGTATTTGCCATTGAGCATTAATACCACAGTATCAGTTCTGCACAAGCATGTATCTTCTGCTAATTCCAGTTTTAGCTTAATCCTGACAAATAAAAAATATATTTGAACAAGTTGGGTTGGAACTAAGCATGGTTGATATATTTGTGTGTAATATCTCTCTTTCACCACAAATAAAATCCCCTCTGGGAGTGGATTACATAACTTTCAACAGAACTTTCTGGGTGCCTTAAACACTCTGGTTAACAGCTTATTAGAACAATAATATAGTCTCTGTATTAAGCAGCAGCTGAATCAGAGTTCAATCTTCTATCGCCAATGGTTGGCATACCCATAATTCATTGTGCCCAGAGATGCTAAGCAGTGAATGCAGGTACTGGAAGTTTACGGTTAACAGATTTTTTTCTTTTTCCCCAGAGGCCATTGCATTTGTAGACAGGGCAATGTAGGATCGCCCAACAACTTTTTTTTCCCCTGGAATTCACAAGGTCACTATAGGATATGACATCTAACAATTGTTTTATAAGTTTATGACATATCCTGAATAACTTTTACCGAACCTTCAGCAGCCAGATCGCTCCTGTTATGGGCACAGAGTGAGATATGCAGAGTCAGATTTTTTTTTTCCCTCCTGGTTGCCTGTGTCCTTACAGATGATAATTTGTATATTCCAATTGATTACAAAGTTTTTCCAATAAGCTTTGTGTGGTTGTGGGTGGAAAATGGATTAGTGGAATTATCCCCCTTAAAAGCATTTGCTCATAAAGAAAGAGGGTTACGAATGACACACAGAGACTTTCCCAGAAGCCTCTGCTCCAAAGACAAGAAGTAACAAGCACAAACTGAATGTAGATACCGTCAGTTTCTTAGGTAGGAAGTGTTAGATGTGGGCCAGCCAACCCAAACAAAATCAATTGCATTTGCAAGCAGAAAACAATAAAATGTTCCACATTACTCATATTTTCCATGTAGCATGCACCATAACAGTATATCAATAAAGAGGCCACTGGATTTTCCTAAAGCACCTACTTTGACGATATGTCAAGTATTAACTATCTGCACTCTTGAATTTAACATACCAGCAGCCATCTTGTTTTTTTTCCAGACTTTTCCCATGAAGGCTCTTTTTTTTCCATGAGATTTGCTATAGTTAGATATTATCTTCAATGATTTGCTGTTGATTTGCATTGTGTAAGTCACCAGTTTTCAAAACAAAGTTTAAAAAATAAAATGAAGGTCTTTGGGTAAGGGACATTTATGGCTACCCAGATAATGTTGCTTCCATGAATCCAGCATGGTGATATTATTATTCCAGGCTGCAGTTAGCTGAGTGTCCTATCGTCCTCTGCACTGAAGGATACTGTTAACTCTTCTCAGGTTAGAGAAATATGTACTGGTGTGGGGTGTGGAAAGTGGCTTCCCAGAAGCCTCTGCTCTTATTGATGGAATAACGGCCAAAGGTGCATGTTGGAGAGACTTTTCCAGAAGCCTCTGCTCTCACAAACAAAAAGTGACAGACAGAAGACTCAAGATACAGGCCTTCCCAGAAGCCCCAGCTTTCAGAAACACAGATTGATAGTTGCTTATGGTTTATGAGGCTTTCCCAGAAACTACTGCTCTCACAGACAGGAATCAACAGAAGTGAACCAGTGACAGACTTTCCCAGAAGCCTTTTCTCTTGACAAACAGGAAGTGAAAGATGCAGGGAACTTCCCAGAAGGCCCTGCTTCCATTGTAAAGGAAGTGACAGATTTTAAAGGCTTTTTCAGAGAAGCCTTATTTCTTAAGACAAGAAATAACAGACGGTGATAGGATCTCCTGCTTCCATTGGGCAGAAAGTGACAGAGATGCCTAATGGCTTTTCCCAGAAGTCTCTGTTGTTGCTGAGGCCTTTATTGTTGCAGACAGGATTGAACAAAATGGTATTTGAAAATAAGACACCACAAAGTATCTTCTGCTGTCAAAACAACAAGAAAGGATGGCTGCTCTGAAATGAGAGGCTTTTACAGAATATTTTCCTGTAGACATTTATATTGGTAGGATCACCAGGAGAGCTTGCAGTGGACTACAACTCTCCCCTCTTCCTGGAAAGAAGTAGGAGATCTTAATATGGGGCAGGTACAATATGGGGAGGGGAAGGGTGTGGCCTGGCTGCAGTGGTCTTCTGTGAGATGATGTGAAACGCGTTGTAGGGTCTTCTAGCTTTTACTTCCTTGACTGTGCTGTAGGTTAAGTTGGTTCATCTGTGCCTTGTCTAGGCCATTCATCTTTTTAAGACGGAGTTCATCCAACTTTCTCCAAAGCTCCTGCCGCTCTTTTTCACGCTTTAATTCCCTAAGGAAAAAAATTAGTCAGGTGTGGAAAGTTGTAATAATGAAAATGTCGCCAATTCCAAGGTCCTATTTTATCATAGAAAGCCACAGGAATATGTTGGCTCTGTCACAGGCCAATTATTAAGATCTTACAGGCTAGTTATACATATGTACTTACTGTTGTCTGTCAAGCTTATATGATGCTGTGAGTTCATCAAAGAGTTTTCCATTCATTTCCATGAAAGTCTTGAGTACATTATAAATCAGGGACACAATCGTTCTGTGGAGAAGCAAAGGGAAATCAATGGATGCATTAAAGGGACAAACAACTCCTTAACATTTATTTTGCTATTCGAAATAGCTAGTTTTGCCTGCTGTATCCCCACCTATACTGAAAATATGAGTAACAAATGTTTTATCTGTAGAAAATCTGTGTAAACAAGACAGTAGCACTAATTAGTCTACCAGTGGGGGTTTGAGGGCAGAGAAATGTTGTATCTAAAATAGATGCTTTGCTCTTTCAACTCCCCTCAGCTATAATTACCATTTTAATACCTAACATAGATAACATTATCAGGTCTGCTTTACTTCCGGGCTCAGCCCACTATTATGGGTGTGTGTTGGAGAATATTTAATACTCTACAATAGGTATAACGAGTAATTAGGAATAAATTAAGTAGAAACAAATGTTATAGTATAGTTTCCCTTTAAAACCTTTGTATAATTTATTGCGTATCATATTCATAGAAATTGTCACTTGTACACAAGTGTCATTGATTATTTGAGAAACTACCAATATTACAAAATAGTTAAAGGCTCTTTGAAGACCCTGAAATAATATCTCAAAGCTTTAAAAAAAGAATTGAAGGGACTATTTTTTCCCTGTTCCCCCTAACAAATACATTTAAAAATGTATTATGGTCCTTTTTTTTTTAATATTTTCTAACTTTTGGTCTGGTGGAGTCCAATACCATCCAGTGACAAAGTGATACCTGAGTACTAGTTGTACACAAAATGCACATTATTTTATGCTTATGAGGTGTGTCACTGTTCAACCAATAAATTTGTGGGAGTTTTCTTTATCAGCCAGTCAGAACTCTTGACGTAATATACTTACTGGTTCCAGTGTTCCTTGGAAACCTGGTAAAGGGTTGAGAATATGAGGGGGAGTATGGTGTGGCAGTTCTCTTCAATCAAACTAAGGATATATTCATTGTTCCAAAAATACAGTGCCCGCTCTGCTACCTGAGAGACAAGAACAAGAGGGAGTGAGAACAGAGATGAGCATAACATAGCAAGAGAAAGGTAGGAACAAGAGGGAGAAGGAAACAGGGGAGACTCTTAAAGATCAAGTGAGAGAGAAGACAGGACACTGTCTAGAGGGTGTTTCTAGACATTACAATTGTAGTATGCAAATATTATCAATCGATTCACAAGATAGAGGTAATAGCCAGCAGTTTGCCAGTAATGTCTAGCAGGGCAGAGGATAAAGCTAATGGCCAGCAGTATGCCAGTAATGTCTAGCAGGGCACATGATAAAGGTTATGACCAGCAGGTCACATGATACAGGTCACAGGATACAGGTAATGACCAGCAGGTCACATAATACAGGTAATAGCCAGCTGGTCACATGATACAGGTAATGACCAGCAGGTCACATAATACAGGTAATAGCCAGCTGGTCACATGATACAGGTAATGACCAGCAGGTCACATAATACAGGTAATAGCCAGCTGGTCACATGATACAAGTCACAGGATACAGGTAATGACCAGCAGGTCACATAATACAGGTAATAGCCAGCTGGTCACATGATACAGGTAATGGCCAAGTAGGTCACATGAAACAGGTAATGGCCAGCAGGTCACATGATACAGCTAATGGCCAGCAGGTCACATGAAACAGGCAATGGCCAGCAGGTCACATGATACAGCTAATGGCCAGCAGGTCACATGATACAGGTAATGGCCAGCCGGTCACAGGATACAGGTAATGGCCAGCAGGTCACATGATACAGCTAATGGCTAGCAGGTCACATGATACAGCTAATGGCCAGCAGGTCACATGATACAGGTAATGGCCAGCAGGTCACATGATACAGTTAATGGCCAGCAGGTCACATGATACAGGTAATGGCCAGCAGGTCACATGATACAGCTAATGGCCAGCAGGTCACATGATACAGCTAATGGCCAGCAGGTCACATGATACAGGTAATGGCCAGCAGGTCACATGATACAGCTAATGGCCAGCAGGTCACATGATACAGGTAATGACAAGCAGGTCACATAATACAGGTAATGGCCAGCTGGTCACATGATACAAGTCACAGGATACAGGTAATGGCCAGCAGGTCACATGATACAGGTAATGGCCAGCAGGTCACATGATACAGGTAATGGCAAGCAGGTCACATGATACAGCTAATGGCCAGCAGGTCACATGATACAAGTAATGGCCAGCAGGTCACATGATACAGCTAATGGCCAGCAGGTCACAGGATACAGGTAATAGCCAGCAGGTCACATGATACAGGTCACAGGATACAGGTAATAGCCAGCAGGTCACATGATACAGGTAATGGCCAGCTGGTCACATGGTAAAGGTAATGGCCAGCAGGTCACATGATACAGCTAATGGCCAGCAGGTCACATGATACAGCTAATGGCCAGCAGGTCACATGATACAGCTAATGGCCAGCAGGTCACATGATACAGCTAATGGCCAAGTAGGCCACATGAAACAGGTAATGGCCAGCAGGTCACATGATACAGCTAATGGCCAGCAGGTCACATGATACAGGTAATGGCCAGCAGGTTACATGATACAGGTAATGGCCAGCAGGTCACATGATACAGGTAATGGCCAGCAGGTCACATGATACAGCTAATGGCCAGCCGGTCACATGATACAGCTAATGGCCAGCAGGTCACATGATACAGCTAATGGCCAGCCGGTCACATGATACAGCTAATGGCCAGCAGGTTACATGATACAGCTAATGACCAGCCGGTCACATGATACAGCTAATGGCCAGCAGGTTACATGATACAGGTAATGGCCAGCAGGTTACATGATACAGCTAATGGCCAGCAGGTTACATGATACAGCTAATGACCAGCCGGTCACATGATACAGCTAATGGCCAGCAGGTTACATGATACAGGTAATGGCCAGCAGGTTACATGATACAGGTAATAGCCAGCAGGTCACATGATACAGGTCACAGGATACAGGTAATAGCCAGCAGGTCACATGATACAGGCAATGGCCAGCAGGTCACAGGATACAGGTAATAGTCACCAGGTCACAGTATGCAGGTAATGGCTAGCAGGTCACATGATACAGGTCACTGGATACATGTAATGACTAGCAGATCACAGTATGCAGGTAATGGCCAGCAGGTCACATGATACAGGTCACAGGATACAGGTAATGGCCAACAGGTCACGGTATGCAGGTAATGGCCAGCAGGTCACATGATACAGGTAATAGCCAGCAGATCACATGATACCGGTAATGGTCAGCAGGTCACATGAAACAGGTAATGGCCAGCAGGTCACATGATACAGGTAATGGCCAGCCGGTCACATGATACAGGTAATGGCCAGCAGGTCACATGATATAGCTAATGGCCAGCAGGTCACATGATACAGCTAATGGCCAGCAGGTCACATGATACAGCTAATGGCCAGCAGGTCACATGATACAGCTAATGGCCAGCAGGTCACATGATACAGGCAATGGCCAGCAGGTCACATGATACAGCTAATGGCCAGCAGGTCAGATGATACAGGTAATGGCCAGCAGGTCACATGATACAGGTAATGTCCAGCAGGTCACATGATACAGCTAATGGCCAGCAGGTCACATGAAACAGGCAATGGCCAGCAGGTCACATGATAAAGGTAATGGCCAGCAGGTCACATGATACAGCTAATGGCCAGTAGGTCACATGATACAGGTAATGGCCAGCAGGTCACATGATACAGCTAATGGCCAGCAGGTCACATGATACAGCTAATAACCAGCAGGTCACATGATACAGCTAATAACCAGCAGGTCACATGATACAGCTAATGGCCAGCAGGTCACATGATACAGGTAATGGCCAGCAGGTCACATGATACAGCTAATGGCCAGCAGGTCACATGATACAGGTAATGGCCAGCAGGTCACATGATACAGGTAATGGCCAGCAGGTCCCATGATACAAGTAATGGCCAGCAGGTCACATGATACATATTATGGCCAGCAGGTCACATGATACAAGTAATGGCCAGCTGGTCACATGACACAGATAATGGACAGCAGGTCACATGATACAGATAATGGCCAGCAGGTCACAGCCCGGAGGATATTAGCAGGTGGTCAAGCAGGTGATGGCAAGGAGCAGAAGTTTCTAGTAGGTAGCCAGCAGAAAAACTAAATATCTAATAAAACATCCACTGTACTAAAATAATGTATTGCAGGGGAGTAGTGCTCAGTAGATGCCCTGCAGGGTTATATCAAAACTATAATACAGAGCAAGATGTGCATGTGACCTTTTGGGGGTACCATGTGATTACTTGGAAGCACATGTAATAATGTCATGCTGATAAAATACTCTTGACTTGACAAGAGACAAACAGAAGAGAGAGAGATACAGAGACAGGAGGGAAGAGATAGAATGAGAAGAGGAAGAGAAGGTGAGAGAAAGAGACACTAAACGTACCTGGAAGTGAGGACTTGAGACACAGTGAGAAATCTGTTTGAAGAGGGGCTCTTGGATCTTCACAAACTGGGAAGGTTCAATGACATCAAGAATCTCTTCCAATTCTCCTAGGAACATCACCTGGCAGACAAAAGAAAACTCGTTAATATGCAGAAAAGGGATTTGTACAAGGGTTTGTAATGTGTGTGTATAAGTGAATATGTGTATCAGTGTATGTGTGTAACAGTGTATGTGTGTATCAGTGTATGTGTGTGTATCAGTGTATGTGTGTATCAGTGTATGTGTGTAACAGTGTATGTGTGTAACAGTGTATGTGTGTAACAGTGAATGTGTGTATCAGGGTATGTGTGTATCAGTGTATGTGTGTATCAGTGTATGTGTGTAACAGTGTATGTGTGTAACAGTGTATGTGTGTAACAGTGTATGTGTGTAACAGTGTATGTGTGTTACAGTGTATGTGTGTTACAGTGTATGTGTGTATCTGTGTATGTGTGTAACAGTGTATGTGTGTAACAGTGTATGTGTGTAACAGTGTATGTGTGTATCTGTGTATGTGTGTAACAGTGTATGTGTGTAACAGTGTATGTGTGTAACAGTGTATGTGTGTATCTGTGTATGTGTGTAAAAGTGTATGTGTGTAACAGTCTATATGTGTATCAGTGTATGTGTGTATCAGTGTATGTGTGTAACAGTCTATATGTGTATCAGTGTATGTGTGTATCAGTGTATGTGTGTATCAGTGTATGTGTGTATCAGGGTATGTGTGTATCAGGGTATGTGTGTATCAGTGTATGTGTGTATCAGGGTATGTGTGTATCAGGGTATGTGTGTATCAGTGTATGTGTGTAACAGTCTATATGTGTATCAGTGTATGTGTGTATCAGTGTATGTGTGTATCAGTGTATGTGTGTATCAGGGTATGTGTGTATCAGTGTATGTGTGTAACAGTCTATATGTGTATCAGTGTATGTGTGTATCAGTGTATGTGTGTATCAGTGTATGTGTGTATCAGGGTATGTGTGTATCAGTGTATGTGTGTATCAGTGTATGCGTGTATCAGGGTATGTGTGTATCAGTGTATGTGTGTATCAGTGTATGTGTGTATCAGGGTATGTGTGTATCAGTGTATGTGTGTATCAGTGTATGTGTGTAACAGTCTATATGTGTATCAGTGTATGTGTGTGACAGTCTATATGTGTATCAGTGTATGTGTGTATCAGTGTATGTGTGTATCAGGGTATGTGTGTATCAGTGTATGTGTGTAACAGTCTATATGTGTATCAGTGTATGTGTGTAACAGTCTATATGTGTATCAGTGTATGTGTGTATCAGTGTATGTGTGTAACAGTGTATGTGTGTAACAGTCTATATGTGTATCAGTGTATATGTGTATAAGTGTATGTGTGTAACAGTGTATGTGTGTAACAGTGTATGTGTGTAACACTCTATATGTGTATCAGTGTATGTGTGTTATAGTGTATGTGTGTAACAGTCTATATGTGTATCAGTGTATGTGTGTATCAGTGTATGTGTGTAACAGTGTATGTGTGTAACAGGGTATGTGTGTCACAGTCTATATGTGTATCAGTGTATGTGTGTAACAGTGTATGTGTGTAATAGTCTATATGTGTATCAGTGTATGTGTGTAACAGTGTATGTGTGTAACAGTGTATGTGTGTAACAGTGTATGTGTGTAACAGTCTATATGTGTATCAGTGTATGTGTGTAATAGTGTATGTGTGTAACAGTCTATATGTGTATCAGTGTATGTGTGTAACAGTGTATGTGTGTAACAGTGTATGTGTGTATCAGTGTATGTGTGTAACAGTCTATATGTGTAACAGTGTATGTGTGTAACAGTCTATATGTGTATCAGTGTATGTGCGTTATAGTGTATGTGTGTAACAGTCTATATGTGTATCAGTGTATGTGTGTAACAGTGTATGTGTGTAACAGTCTATATGTGTATCAGTGTATGTGTGTAATAGTGTATGTGCGTAACAGTCTATATGTGTATCAGTGTATGTGTGTAACAGTCTATATGTGTATCAGTGTATGTGTGTATCAGTGTATGTGTGTAACAGTGTATGTGTGTAACAGTCTATATGTGTATCAGTGTATGTGTGTATCAGTGTATGTGTGTAACAGTGTATGTGTGTAACAGTGTATGTGTGTAACAGTCTATATGTGTATCAGTGTATGTGTGTAATAGTGTATGTGTGTAACAGTCTATATGTGTATCAGTGTATGTGTGTATCAGTGTATGTGTGTAACAGTGTATGTGTGTAACAGTCTATATGTGTATCTGTGTATGTGTGTGCAAGGGTATGTGTGTAACAGGGTATGTGTGTAACAGTGTATGTGTGTAACAGTCTATATGTGTATCAGTGTATGTGTGTAATAGTGTATGTGTGTAACAGTCTATATGTGTATCTGTGTATGTGTGTAACAGGGTATGTGTGTAACAGTGTATGTGTGTAACAGTCTATATGTGTATCTGTGTATGTGTGTGCAAGGGTATGTGTGTAACAGGATATGTGTGTAACAGTGTATGTGTGTAACAGTGTATGTGTGTATCAGTGTATGTGTGTAACAGGGTATGTTTGTATCAGGGTATGTGTGTATCAGCGTATGTGTGTATCAGTGTATGTGTGTAACAGGGTATGTGTGTATCAGTGTATGTGTGTGTCAGAGTATGTGTGTGCCAGGGTATGTGTGTATCAGTGTATGTGTGTATCAGTGTATGTGTGTGCCATGGTATGTGTGTATCAGTGTATGTGTGTGTCCGGGTATGTGTGTATCAGTGTATGTGTGTATCAGTGCATGTGTGTGCAAGGGTATGTGTGTAACAGGGTATGTGTGTATTCGTGTATGGGTGTATCAAGGTATGTGTGTGCAATGGTATGAGTGTAACAGGGTATATGTGTATCAGTGTATGTGTGTAGCAGGGTATGTGTGTATCAGTATATATGTGTATCAGCATATGTGTGTATCAGTTTATGTGTGTGCCAAGGTATGTGTGTATCAGTGTATGTGTGTAAAAGGTATGTGTGTATCAGTGTATGTGTGTGCAAGGGTATGTGTGTATAAGGGTATATGTGTATCAGTGTATGTGTGTATCAGTTTATGTGTGTGCAAGTGTATGTGTGTATCAGTGTATGTGTGTATCAGTGCATGTGTGTATCAGTGCATGCGTGTATCAGCGTATGTGTGTATCAGTGTATGTCTGTGCAAGGGAATGTGTGTATCAGTGTATGTGTGTATGCATTTGTGTGTTCGTATGTGTGAGTATTTGTGTGTGCATGCATGTGTAAATGTGTGTAAATGTATGTGCGTGTGCGAGTTTGTATATGCACGTGTGTGTGCATTAGTGTGTTCGTATGTGTGAGTATTTGTGTGTGCATACATGTGTAAATGTGTGTAAATGTATGTGCGTGTGCGAGTTTGTATATGCACGTGTGTATGCATTAGTGTGTTCGTATATGTGAGTATTTGTGTGTGCATGCATGTGTAAATGTGTGTAAATGTATGTGCGTGTGCGAGTTTGTATATGCACGTGTGTATGCATTAGTGTGTTCGTATGTGTGAGTATTTGTGTGTGCATGCATGTATAAATGTGTGTATATGTATGTGCGTGTGTGAGTTTGTATATGCACGTGTGTATGCATTAGTGTGTTTGTATGTGTGAGTATTTGTATGTGCATGCATGTGTAAATGTGTGTAAATGTATGTGCGAGTTTGTATATGCACGTGTGTATGCATTAGTGTGTGAGTATGTGTGAGTATTTGTGTGTGCATGCATGTATAAATGTGTGTATATGTATGTGCATGTGCGAGTTTTTATATGCATGTGTGTATGCATTAGTGTGTGAGTATGTGTGAGTATTTGTGTGTGCATGCATGTGTAAATGTGTGTAAATGTATGTGCGTGTGCGAGTTTGTATATGCACGTGTGTATGCATTAGTGTGTGAGTATGTGTGAGTATTTGTGTGTGCATGCATGTGTAAATGTGTGTAAATGTATGTGCGTGTGCGAGTTTGTATATGCACGTGTGTATGCATTAGTGTGTGAGTATGTGTGAGTATTTGTGTGTGCATGCATGTATAAATGTGTGTATATGTATGTGCATGTGCGAGTTTTTATATGCACGTGTGTATGCATTAGTGTGTGAGTATGTGTGAGTATTTGTGTGTGCATGCATGTGTAAATGTGTGTAAATGTATGTGCGTATGCGAGTTTGTATATGCACGTGTGTATGCATTAGTGTGTGAGTATGTGTGAGTATTTGTGTGTGCATGCATGTATAAATGTGTGTATATGTATGTGCATGTGCGAGTTTTTATATGCACGTGTGTATGCATTAGTGTGTGAGTATGTGTGAGTATTTGTGTGTGCATGCATGTGTAAATGTGTGTAAATGTATGTGCGTATGCGAGTTTGTATATGCACGTGTGTATGCATTAGTGTGTGAGTATGTGTGAGTATTTGTGTGTGCATGCATGTATAAATGTGTGTATATGTATGTGCATGTGCGAGTTTTTATATGCACGTGTGTATGCATTAGTGTGTGAGTATGTGTGAGTATTTGTGTGTGCATGCATGTATAAATGTGTGTATATGTATGTGCATGTGCGAGTTTTTATATGCACGTGTGTATGCATTAGTGTGTGAGTATGTGTGAGTATTTGTGTGTGCATGCATGTGTAAATGTGTGTAAATGTATGTGCGTATGCGAGTTTGTATATGCACGTGTGTATGCATTAGTGTGTGAGTATGTGTGAGTATTTGTGTGTGCATGCATGTGTAAATGTGTGTAAATGTATGTGCGTGTGCGAGTTTGTATATGCACGTGTGTATGCATTAGTGTGTGAGTATGTGTGAGTATTTGTGTGTGCATGCATGTGTAAATGTGTGTAAATGTATGTGCGTGTGCGAGTTTGTATATGCACGTGTGTATGCATTAGTGTGTGAGTATGTGTGAGTATTTGTGTGTGCATGCATGTGTAAATGTGTGTATATGTATGTGCGAGTTTGTATATGCACGTGTGTATGCATTAGTGTGTGAGTATGTGTGAGTATTTGTGTGTGCATGCATGTGTAAATGTGTGTATATGTATGTGCGAGTTTGTATATGCACGTGTGTATGCATTAGTGTGTGAGTATGTGTGAGTATTTGTGTGTGCATGCATGTGTAAATGTGTGTAAATGTATGTGCGTGTGCGAGTTTGTATATGCACGTGTGTATGCATTAGTGTGTGAGTATGTGTGAGTATTTGTGTGTGCATGCATGTATAAATGTGTGTATATGTATGTGCATGTGCGAGTTTTTATATGCACGTGTGTATGCATTAGTGTGTGAGTATGTGTGAGTATTTGTGTGTGCATGCATGTGTAAATGTGTGTAAATGTATGTGCGTATGCGAGTTTGTATATGCACGTGTGTATGCATTAGTGTGTGAGTATGTGTGAGTATTTGTGTGTGCATGCATGTATAAATGTGTGTATATGTATGTGCATGTGCGAGTTTGTATATGCACGTGTGTATGCATTAGTGTGTGAGTATGTGTGAGTATTTGTGTGTGCATGCATGTGTAAATGTGTGTAAATGTATGTGCGTATGCGAGTTTGTATATGCACGTGTGTATGCATTAGTGTGTGAGTATGTGTGAGTATTTGTGTGTGCATGCATGTATAAATGTGTGTATATGTATGTGCATGTGCGAGTTTTTATATGCACGTGTGTATGCATTAGTGTGTGAGTATGTGTGAGTATTTGTGTGTGCATGCATGTATAAATGTGTGTATATGTATGTGCATGTGCGAGTTTTTATATGCACGTGTGTATGCATTAGTGTGTGAGTATGTGTGAGTATTTGTGTGTGCATGCATGTGTAAATGTGTGTAAATGTATGTGCGTATGCGAGTTTGTATATGCACGTGTGTATGCATTAGTGTGTGAGTATGTGTGAGTATTTGTGTGTGCATGCATGTGTAAATGTGTGTAAATGTATGTGCGTGTGCGAGTTTGTATATGCACGTGTGTATGCATTAGTGTGTGAGTATGTGTGAGTATTTGTGTGTGCATGCATGTGTAAATGTGTGTAAATGTATGTGCGTGTGCGAGTTTGTATATGCACGTGTGTATGCATTAGTGTGTGAGTATGTGTGAGTATTTGTGTGTGCATGCATGTGTAAATGTGTGTATATGTATGTGCGAGTTTGTATATGCACGTGTGTATGCATTAGTGTGTGAGTATGTGTGAGTATTTGTGTGTGCATGCATGTGTAAATGTGTGTATATGTATGTGCGAGTTTGTATATGCACGTGTGTATGCATTAGTGTGTGAGTATGTGTGAGTATTTGTGTGTGCATGCATGTGTAAATGTGTGTAAATGTATGTGCGTATGCGAGTTTGTATATGCACGTGTGTATGCATTAGTGTGTGAGTATGTGTGAGTATTTGTGTGTGCATGCATGTGTAAATGTGTGTAAATGTATGTGCGTATGCGAGTTTGTATATGCACGTGTGTATGCATTAGTGTGTGAGTATGTGTGAGTATTTGAGTATGAAAGGATAAATGAAACAACTGCATGAAAGGATAAATGAAATAAATCCTCCCCTAGAACCAAAGTCTTTTTATTTAGCAACAAAGATTTAAAATTGTAATGCCAAATATTACGTGTGTATAGATTTATGAGTGTTGCCTGCTTTTTTATGTCCGAGTACAAACTTTAATTAGGTATTAATATGCTTTGTTAGCCATGAGTTGCCTTTGCTATTTTATAACATATGATTATTTTAATGTCCTAACATTTATATTTGAACTGCATACTAACAAACTATACTATCCCCTAATCCATGTTTGCTATAGAATAAAAATAATTAAATGTTAAAAATGACAACATTCCTATTTTAACTTATTGTCTAATGATAAAATAACATAACATAAAAAAATAGGCACATCAACAACCTTATTTTTTCATTTAAAAAAAATGTAAACCACAGTTTCCACTTAAAAGCATTATCTAGGATTGCCATCATTGCAATTTAAGTAACCGTTATACTGCTAGTAGCTTTTTCTTTAAGTGCTAAGTTGGCGCAACCATTTTTCTGTGTCACAGTTTTCGTGCCATTATTAATGCAACATTTTTCTCAAGCTATTGGACTGTATTCTCATAATGTTTAGTATTCGTTCAGTTCCGTATCTTGGCACCTATACGGGACACCAGTTGTGTTTGTTTCATGCCTGTTTGAGATGATTGTTTGTTCTTGTTTGCAACAGGATATTCCTGCAGGTTCTGAATTTTTGCTTACATTCTACAACTCATTGACCTAACAATTCTACTGACTTTTCTGGATCCTTTGGTTAGGAAGTTTGACTTCTTTTTTTAAAAATTTAGATTCTGCTTCTGTCTGCCATCGATATTAGTGACCCTGGCCTGTCTCACCTTGATCTTATATATGGGCACCTGCTACCAACCGTAAAGGTTCTATGCACTTTAGCCCACACCATTCCGTAGACATTTATTAGTTGGTCACATTCAAGGCTTTATTCTGAGTGCTGGAATAATGTTCACTTTATTTATTACTCAGTTATCTTGGAATGACAAAGCTTCTTGGCTGGATATTATTATTTCATCAATTTAAAGCCAAATATCTCAGCATGTTATTTCTTCATCACATCACAGATATTCAGCATTTGGGCTGTAGCTGTTACTAAATCTTCCTATAAAGGAATACAAATACAGGTGGCCCTCGTTTTACAACGGTTCAATTTACACCGTTTCAGAATAACAACCTTTTTTTTTTCAGTCATGTGACTGTTATTGAAAAGCATTGTGAAGCAGTGCATTTATTAAAATAGCCAGTAGGTGGAGCTGTCCGCTTGTGTTGCAGCAAAGCCAAGCAAGCTGAAATTAATCAGTTTAACCAGACCTGAGCTATCGAGCAGATTTCAAAGGAACAAGATCTTCCTGTCTATAAATCAGTGCAGATTGGAATGCATAGAAAGAACTGTTTGCAGAAAAATGCAAGTGAAGTCTGTGTTGTGTGATTATTTTATTAGGTTTATAATGCTGTTTAGCAAATGTTTTTGTTCATTTAACTTAGTTTAATTATATATTCTGTGTTGTGTGATTATTTTATTAGGTTTATAATGCTGTTTAGCATTTAAAGTCTTCATTTCAAAGCTTTAAAAATAATGTATTAGGTGTTACTTATGACAATTTTGAGAGAGGCCTGGAACCTATCTCCCTCACTTCCCTTTGACTTACATTATAAACTGGGTTTCAATTTACAACAGTTTCGATTTACAACCATTCCTTCTGGAACCTAATCCCGGCGTAAAGTGAGGGCTACCTGTACATTCCCTTTTTTTCTATGAATAATTTATTTTCATGTTTCCCATTTATTTACTTCAATCACTTCAAAACGTATAAATTGAATCAAAGTAGTTAATGTTGCATTGTTTATATCTTTATATATGTGTGAGGACGTGTGTTTTTACAGTTAATCATTGTGCAATTACATGTTTAGGAAATTAATATGTTGCATATTTATTGTATCAGTCCCATAAACAAGTATATTATTTCATTACCTCTTTCTGAGTGCAGGTTTTGGGCCAGTATTTTAACAAACCTCGAATAACCTGTATAGAAAATAGAGATTAACAATTTCATTATAAAAAAGCTGTAATATATGTAGTGTCCACTAGATGGCTACATAATGTCAAAAAGATGCAATAAGGATCTAGTGACTTGATGCCATGATGAAAAGGACATTGTACGTCACATTTTTCTCCAGTTTAAAGTGTTCCTAATTATCCATTTTACCCACTGTAATATAGGAAATTGAGTGCAAATCACTTCTTTACTTTTATTTTGTTATTTGAAATATCTGTTTTTGCATGTAGAAACCACCACCTATACTACAAATATGAATTCCCCTGTATTCCCTATAGAGAAGCTATGTATGCAAGAGGCAGCAAGCAGCAATCAAGTATTCAGATAGGTACTATGTGTTTTTACTTCCAATTGCTCTCTCTGAGGGCCTGATGACCGAAATCTCTCCACTCAGGTGAGATTATACAAAATGATCCCCCCAGCACTGCGAGATCCCTAGTGACATTTTCAAAAGACAGATTTTGCTTTACGTCTCCAAGGTGCATTCCCTGTATTTCTGTATGTGAAGGAGAGAATCCCAGTGCAGAACATGACAGTTCTGCTGCATTTACACTTTATGCTTTTTATTTTATATTGTTTTACATTTCAGATAACATTTTATTACATTTAAACTTTGCAGTTTCTATTTTGTATTTTATTTTGCATACAGCAGTGTATTTAAAGGGACAGTCTACTTGAATTTCTTTTATTGTTTAACTCTTTAATGACTGACTACAGGGTACGTTGCTGGTCCTTAAGGGGTTAAAAAGATAGATAATCCCTTTGTTATCCATTCCCCAGTTTTGCATAACCAACACGGTTATACTAATACATTTTTTACCTCTGTGATTACCCGTATCTAAGCCTCTGCAGACTACCCCCTTATCTCAGTTTTTACTGACAAATTTGCATTTTAGC
Source organism: Bombina bombina (assembly GCF_027579735.1). Classification (NCBI taxonomy): domain Eukaryota; kingdom Metazoa; phylum Chordata; class Amphibia; order Anura; family Bombinatoridae; genus Bombina; species Bombina bombina. The sequence goes on along the minus strand of NC_069505.1, from coordinate 57,753,631 downwards.
CAATCAGTGCTGACTCATAAATAACTCCGCAGGAGTGAGCACAATGTTATCCATTTGACACACATTAACTCGCACTGTCCAACTGTCAAAATGCACTCATATAAGAAGAGATCTTTAAGGCCATAGAAATTAGCATGAGCCTACCAAGGTTTAGCTTTCAACAAAGAATACCATGAAAACAAAGAAAATGTAATGATAAAAGTAAATAGGAAAGTTGTTTAAAATGACATGCCCTATCTGATACATGTAAGTTTAGTTTTGACTAGACTGTCTCTTTAAATAGATATGGAACAGTCTGTGTCATTGTTGTGATAAAAAATAATCTCTAACCAGAGGCTTATAATTATACAGAAATCATTGCAATGTGTATTATTAATCATTTTAAAATAATTTTACCTTTTACTTCTTTTTTTAACTTAATTTGTGCAGTGTCCATTACTTCCTCTCACAGCCTACAAGGAGGCTAGGGTCTCTACAGGAAGCCATGTACAGCATTGAGCTAGTTTATTATTCAGATAATGCTAGAGAGAGTAAGTGTCTGGTTTGCTCATGCTCAGAAGTAGCAGAATGCAACTTAAAAGGCCATGTTACCCAAATGTTGAAACACTTGAAAGTAATGCAGCATAGCTGTAAAAACCTGACTAGAAAATATCACCTGAACATCTCTATGTAAAAAGGAAGATATTTTACCTCAAAGTATTCAAACCCCATTGTAAAGAACTTTAAGCAGCAAATCAGTATATCTGTCCTGGGACCTACAAGGGAGCGTGCCTCATGCACACTCGTGTTATTTCCCTATTCAGTTTAAGGAAGCTTACAACGAAATTTCATGAGAGTTAAGTACAAATCTCATGAGATCACAGTAAAAGAGTTCATGACTTCAGCACTGCTGATTGTCTGCTGTTCATTTCTTCCTTTTTTATTTTATTTTTTATTTATTTTTTACCTGCAGCTGGACAGTAACTGAAAGATAACATTTTACACAGAACTTACTCTGGTGAGCTGAGGAGGTTGTGAGGTAAAATATCTTCCTTTTTTACATAGAGATGCTCAGGGGATATTTTCCTGTCAGCTTTTTACAGTTATACTGCATCAGTTTCAAGTGATTTAGCCTATGAGTATTATGTCCCTTTAAAGAGACATGAAACCCACATTTTTCATTTCATGATTCAGAGAGAATATGTGGTTTAAACAGCAATCCAGTTTACTTCTATTATCTCATTTGTTTTGTTCTTTTGGTATCCTTTGGTTCTTCCAGTTTGTAATTCCCTGGTTCCCCCTGCTACAGTTTTCTGCCCTTTTGGCTGGCAGTCACCAGACAGGGCACAAATACGCACTATGGTACAGTATATAGTACATGTACTTACATGCTCTGTCAATGAGGAGTCTTTTTCCAGGAACTGAACCGCACAATACGCAAGCTATAAAGACACCGTTTAATTAGTAAATGACAGTGAAGCAGAACCATTTTACCTGTTAAGTGAAATATTAGTGTTAGACACCAGACCTCCCAACTGTCCCTAAGTGAGAGGGACAGCCCCTACATCTGAGCTCTGTCCAACTGTCCCTCTGAGATAGTTGTATGATTTGCACAATTTCCCTTAGCCCCACCCACAGACTGCCCAGACACGCCCATGAACCGCCCAGACACACTCATGAACCACCCAGACACACCCATGAACCGCCCAGACACACCCATGAACCACCCAGACACACCCATGAACCGCCCAGACACACCCATGAACCGCCCAGACACACCCATGAACCACCCAGACACACCCATGAACCGCCCAGACACACCCATGAACCGCCCAGACACACCCATGAACCGTCCAGACACTCCCATGAACCGCCCAGACACACCCATGAACCGCCCAGACACACCCATGAACCACCCAGACACTCCCATGAACCACCCAGACACACCCATGAACCGCCCAGACACACCCATGAACCGCCCAGACACACCCATGAACCGCCCAGACACACCCATGAACCACCCAGGCACACCCATGAACCGCCCAGACACACCCATGAACCACCCAGACACTCCCATGAACCGCCCAGACACACCCATGAACCACCCAGACACACCCATGAACCGCTCAGACACACCCATGAACCACCCAGACACACCCATGAACCACCCAGACACACCCATGAACCGCCCAGACACACCCATGACTCCCCTAAACCAAACACAGCCCATCCACAAAACAGCAACAAAGTCCCTAATACAAAGCAACATGTTGACAGCTTACTGTTAACATTTCTAATACAAATGATGAGATCATGACATTTTTAATGAGATACATCATTAAAGGGACATTGTACACTAGATTTTTCTTTGGATAAATGTTTTGTAGATTATCCATTTATGTAGCCCACTTGGGAGTGTTTTTCTTACAATGTATAGTTTTGCTTATTTTTAAATAACATTGTGCTGATTTTCAGATTCCTAACCAAGCCCCAAAGTTTTAGATGCATACTGATGTATACAGACTTTAGACTGCTTCTGTTTGTGTAATGGATGTTTTCATATGCAAGGAAAGGGGGGGGGGTCTGCTCTTCCTGCTTTCTCAGCCCCTGTCACTGGGTGTCCCAGGCTGATCTCATTAACAGCTAAATTGGGAACTTCTAAGTAAGTTTTTAAAAGGTTTTATACTGGATTTGTATATCCTTATCTGTGCATATTATTCTTTATAGCAGTGTCTGTTACATGCAATTATACAATTTACCATAAAATTTCCATAGAATATTGAAAAAATAATAGTAATAATAATCATTATAATAATTATAATAGTAAAACCCATAGAAATCACTGTACAATACACAGAGACCTTGATTACAAGTGGAGCACAAAATTGTAGTGCTATTGTGCGCTAACACCGCTCAAGTTAAATCAATAGTGCTCTTATTTTTGTTCTCATATTACAAATTTTAAAGAAACTGTTAGCACTTAAGTGAAAGCCTAGTGTGTGCTAACATCGGGATGTCAGATAATGTGGGTGCTCTAAATGCCTCACATAATAGACTTCTTTGGGGCACGCTAAAAAAATGCATTTAGCCTATCACTCAAGTGCTAAACCACAGCGGTGCTAAGCCTAAAATGCGCTAAAGCCAAAGGTGCACTAAGCCTAAAGTGTGCTAAGCCTAAAGTGCGCTAAGTCTAAAATACGCTAAGCCAAAGGTGTGCTAAGCCTTAGGTGTGCTAAGCCTAAGGTGCCCTAAACCTAAAGCCCGTTAAGCCTAAAATGTGCTAAGCCAAAGGTGTGCTAAGCCTAAGGTGTGCTAAGCCTAAAGTGCGCTAAGCCTAAGGTGTGCTAAACCTAAAGTGCGCTAAGCCTAAAATGTGCTTAAACTTAGGTGCGCTAAGCCTAAGGTGTGCTAAGCCAAAAGTGCGCTAAGCCTAAGGTGTGCTAAACCTAAAGTGCGCTAAGCCTAAAATGCGTTTAAACTTAGGTGCGCTAAGCCTAAAATGTGCAAAACCTAAAGTGCGCTAAGCCAAAGGTGTTCTAAGCCTAAGGTGCGCTAAGCCTAAAGTGCGCTAAACCTAAAGTGCGATAAGCCTAAAATGCGCTTAGCCTAAGGTACGCTAAGCCCTAAGGTGCGCTAAACCTAAAGTGTGCTAAGCCTAAAATGCGGTAAGCCAAAGGTGGACTAAGCCTAAGGAGCACTAAGCCTAAGGTGCGATTAGCCTAAAATGCGCTAAGCCTAAGGTGCGCTACGCTAAAGGTGCACTAAGCCTAAGGTGTGCTAAGTCTAAGGTGCACTACGCTGAAGGTGCGCTAAGCGTAAGCTGTGCTAAGTTTAAGAAATGCTAAGCCTAAGTGTGCTACGCCAACTATGCACTAAGCCTAAAGTGCGCTAAGCCTAAAATCCGCTAAGCTGAAGGTGTGTTTAGCCTAAAGTGCGCTAAGCCTAAAATCCGCTAAGCTGAAGGTGTGTTTAGCCTAAAGTGCGCTAAACCTAAAATCCGCTAAGCTGAAGGTGTGTTTAGCCTAAAGTGCGCTAAGCCTAGTGTGCTAAGCCTAAAGTGTGCTAAGCCTAAAGTGTGCTAAGCCAAATGTCAAATAGTGGGGTACTTTACTACATTTTAAACTTTTAAATTATGCTTTTCTAGTGAAATATATATATATACTTTTTATATTGAAAATGTTTTAACAGTGCTTTAAAGGGATATGGTATATGACAAGGTGTTAGAATTGGAAGGGCTCAAAGGTGTATTTATATGTGTGTATTTGTATGTGTGTAGTATGTATATATATATATATATATATATATATATATTTACTGGATATGTTTTTGTTTATATATATATATATATATATATATATATATATATATATATATATATATATATATATATATATATATATATATATATATATATATATATATATATATATATACTGTGTATATATTTATATATATATATACTGTATATATGTGTGTGAGCACATACATACATAAACAAATATACAGACACACATATATATGCAATACTCTTGTTATTTTGATATATATTATGTACAAATTTGAGCCCTTCTCAGTGCAATAAATACCTTGTCATATATCATATCCCATTACGGGCTTACCGCTGGTGTTACAAGTTAAAAGTAAATGCGATTGCTTGAGCACAATCATGATTTACGCTAGAATGACTAGCATGACTTCAGAGAAAAAAAAAGGCAGGCATTGGACTTTAACATACATATACATCTTTAAAATGTATAAATGTGTTGACAGAGCGAAGGGGATTGTGTACGATAGAATATGTTTCCCCATTTCGGGCCAGTAATCCACTTCACAGTTTGGAGGTTGCAGAGAATTGCAGGGGAGAAATCCAGTTCAGGTTTTACCTACAAACTAACTCCTAGATTTAGAGTTTTGTCGGAAAAAACCCGCGGTGCTAACAAGGCTTTTTTTTTTTCCAGCGCACCCTTAAAGGGACACTAAACCCAACATTTTTCTGTCATGATTCAGATAGAGAATACAATTTTAAACAACATTCCAATTTACTTCTATTATCTAATTTGCTTCATTCTTCAGATATTTTATGTTGAAGAAATAGCAATGCAAATGGGTGAGCCAATCACACGAGGCATCTAAGTGCAGCTACCAATCAGCAGCTACTGAGCATATCTAGATATGCTTTTCAGCAAAGAATATCAAGAGAATGAAGCAAATTAGATAATAGAAGTAAATTAGGAAGCTGTTTAAAATTGCATGCTCTTTCTAAATCATGAAAGAAAAAATGTGGGTTTCATGTCCCTTTAAGCCAACGCTGGTATTTAGAGTTGTCTGAATGGCTGCATTAGCCTCAGAAAAGGGAGCGTTGAGCATAATTTAGCTCCACTTCAACCCTCAATACCAGCGTTGCTTAAGGTAGCGGTAAGCTGGAAAAACGTGCTCGTGCACAATATCCCCATAGGAAACAATGGGGCTGAGCTGGCTGAAAAAAAACCTAACACCTGCAAAAAAGCCGCGTTCAGCTCCTAACGCAGCCCCATTGTTTCCTATGGGGAAACATTCTCTAAGTCTGCACCTAACACCCTGACATGTACCCCGAGTCTAAACACCCCTAACCTTACACTTATTAACCCCTAATCTGTTGCCCCCACTATCGCTGACCCCTGCATTATAATATTAACCCCTAATCTGCCGCTCCGGACACCACCGCCACCTACATTATAGCTATGAACCCCTAATCTACTGCCCCTAACATCGCCGACACCTATATTATATGAATTACCCCCTAATCTGCCCCCCCCCAACGTCGCCGCCACCTACCTACACTTATTAACCCCTAATCTGCCGACCGGACCTTGCCGCCACTATAATAAATGTATTAACCCCTAAACTGCCGCACTCCCGCTTCGCAAACACTATAATAAATTGTATTAACCCCTAATCTGCCCTTCCTAACATCGCCGCCACCTACCTACAATTATTAACCCCTAATCTCCCGCCTGCAACGTTGCCGCTACTATAATAAAGTTATTAACCCCTAAACCTAAGTCTAACCCTAACACCCCCCTAAGCTAAATATAATTTTAATTAAACAAAATAAATTTACTATTATTAACTAAATTATTCCTATTTAAAACTAAATACTTACCTATAAAATAAACCCTAACGGCTAGATTTGGAGTTTTGCGGCCAAGGGGGTGCGTTAGCTACGCAGGCTTTTTTCTGGCCGCACCTTTAAAATAACTCTGGTATTGAGAGTCCACAGAATGGCTGCGTTAGGCTCCAAAAAGGGAGCGTACAGGCATATTTAACGCCACTGCAACTCTCGATACCAGAGTTGCTTACGGACGCTGCCAGCCTCAAAAACGTGCTCGTGCACGATTCCCCCATAGGAAACAATGGGGCTGTTTGAGCTGAAAAAAAAAAACACCTGCAAAAAAGCCGCGTTCAGCTCCTAACGCAGCCCCATTGTTTCCTATGGGGAAACACTTCCTACGTCTGCACCTAACCAGGGCCGGACTGGGACCAAAAAAAGGCCCCCTGTGCTCACCATTTCTTATTTAACCTTATACCAAACATGGCAAGTATAATACTTGTTTAAGTGACAAAAACATTTAACATTTCCAATACCCTATTAATCACTGTATTTTGTAAATTGGTTGGTATGACAAAATAAAGTAAAATATAAACAAAAACACAACAAAACCAAAATAAAGTGCTAGTTTTTCATGAAAAAAGGCCATTCTTAAAAGATTTCATCTGAATCATCCAAACTTTAACTTCTATTATCAAGTTTACTTTGTACTTTTGGTATCCTTTGTTAAAAAACACATGTACATATCCTGCACTACTGGGAGCTAGCTGGTGATAGGTGTTTACACACACGTGTACTTATCATTAACTCACTTTTTGCCTTCTCTGTGCATTTTGGAGTATAGAAAAAATACTTTTTCATAGTTTTAATTTACTCATATAAAGGATTTTTTTTTTTATTGTGCCACCAAGTGATATAATGAAGATGTTAAATAATTTGCTGTGGCATCAAATGCAATGCAAGTCACATACACAGCTTCATCTGCACTGTTACTGTAAATCACTGTGGCCTAGATTTAGAGTTCGGCGGTAGCCGTCAAAACCAGCGTTAGAGGCTCCTAACGCTGGTTTTGGCCGCCCGCTGGTATTTGGAGTCAGTGATTAAAGGGTCTAACGCTCACTTTGCAGCCGCGACTTTTCCATACCGCAGATCCCCCTACGCCATTTGCGTAGCCTATCTTTTCAATGGGATCTTTCTAACGCTGGTATTTAGAGTCGTTTCTGCAGTGAGCGTTAGAGCTCTAACGACAAGATTCCAGCCGCCTGAAAAAAGCAGGAGTTAAGAGCTTTCTGGCTAACGCCGGTTTATAAAGCTCTTAACTACTGTACCCTAAAGTACACTAACACCCATAAACTACCTATGTACCCCTAAACCGAGCTCCCCCCACATCGCCGACACTCGATTAAAAATTTTAACCCCTAATCTGCCGACCGCCACCTACGTTATACTTATGTACCCCTAATCTGCTGCCCCTAACCCCGCCGACCCCTATATTACATTTATTAACCCCTAATCTGCCCCCCACAACATCGCCGCCAGCTACTTAAAATAATTAACCCCTAATCTTCCGACCGCAAAGCGCCGCCACCTACGTTATCCCTATGTACCCCTAATCTGCTGCCCCTAACATCGCCGACCCCTATATTATATTTATTAACCCCTAATCTGCCCCCCACAACGTCGCCGACACCTACCTACACTTATTAACCCCTAATCTGCCGAGCGGACCTGAGCGCTACTATAATAAAGTTATTAACCCCTAATCCGCCTCACTAACCCTATCATAAATAGTATTAACCCCTAATCTGCCCTCCCTAACATCGCCGACACCTAACTTCAATTATTAACCCCTAATCTTCCGATCGGAGCTCACCGCTATTCTAATAAATGTATTAACCCCTAAAGCTAAGTCTAACCCTAACAGTAACACCCCCCTAAGTTAAATATAATTTACATCTAACGAAATAAATTAACTCTTATTAAATAAATTATTCCTATTTAAAGATAAATACTTACCTGTAAAATAAACCCTAATATAGCTACAATATAAATTATAATTATATTATAGCTATTTTAGGATTAATATTTATTTTACAGGCAACTTTGTATTTATTTTAACCAGGTACAATAGCTATTAAATAGTTAAGAACTATTTAATAGTTACCTAGTTAAAATAATAACAAATTTACCTGTAAAATAAATCCTAACCTAAGTTATAATTAAACCTAACACTACCCTATCAATAAAATAATTAAATAAACTACCTACAATTACCTACAATTAACCTAACACTACACTATCAATAAATTAATTAAACACAATTCCTACCAATAAATACAATTAAATAAACTAGCTAAAGTACAAAAAATAAAAAAGAACTAAGTTACAGAAAATAAAAAAATATTTACAAACATAAGAAATATATTACAACAATTTTAAACTAATTACACCTACTCTAAGCCCCCTAATAATATAACAAAGCCCCCCAAAATAAAAAATTCCCTACCCTATTCTAAATTAAAAAATTTACAAGCTCTTTTACCTTACCAGCCCTGAACAGGGCCCTTTGCGGGGCATGCCCCAAGAAGTTCAGCTCTTTTGCCTGTAAAAAAAAACATACAATACCCCCCCCCCCAACATTACAACCCACCACCCACATACCCCTAATCTAACCCAAACCCCCCTTAAATAAACCTAACACTAAGCCCCTGAAGATCTTCCTACCTTGTCTTCACCATCCAGGTATCACCGATCCGTCCTGGCTCCAAGATCTTCATCCAACCCAAGCGGGGGTTGGCGATCCATAATCCGGTGCTGAAGAGGTCCAGAAGAGGCTCCAAAGTCTTCCTCCTATCCGGCAAGAAGAGGACATCCGGACCGGCAAACATCTTCATCCAAGCGGCATCTTCGATCTTCTTCCATCCGGTGCGGAGCGGGTCCATGTTGAAGCAGGCGACGCGGATCCATCCTCTTCTTCCGATGTCTCCCGACGAATGACGGTTCCTTTAAGGGACGTCATCCAAGATGGCGTCCCTCGAATTCCGATTGGCTGATAGGATTCTATCAGCCAATCGGAATTAAGGTAGGAATTTTCTGATTGGCTGATGGAATCAGCCAATCAGAATCTAGTTCAATCCGATTGGCCGATCCAATCAGCCAATCAGATTGAGCTCGCATTCTATTGGCTGATCGGAACAGCCAATAGAATGCGAGCTCAATCTGATTGGCTGATTGGATCAGCCAATCGGATTGAACTTGATTCTGATTGGCTGATTCCATCAGCCAATCAGAAAATTCCTACCTTAATTCCGATTGGCTGATAGAATCCTATCAGCCAATCGGAATTCGAGGGACGCCATCTTGGATGACGTCCCTTAAAGGAACCGTCATTCGTCGGGAGACATCGGAAGAAGAGGATGGATCCGCGTCGCCTGCTTCAACATGGACCCGCTCCGCACCGGATGGAAGAAGATCGAAGATGCCGCTTGGATGAAGATGTTTGCCGGTCCGGATGTCCTCTTCTTGCCGGATAGGAGGAAGACTTTGGAGCCTCTTCTGGACCTCTTCAGCACCGGATTATGGATCGCCAACCCCCGCTTGGGTTGGATGAAGATCTTGGAGCCAGGACGGATCGGTGATACCTGGATGGTGAAGACAAGGTAGGAAGATCTTCAGGGGCTTAGTGTTAGGTTTATTTAAGGGGGGTTTGGGTTAGATTAGGGGTATGTGGGTGGTGGGTTGTAATGTTGGGGGGGGTATTGTATGTTTTTTTTTTACAGGCAAAAGAGCTGAACTTCTTGGGGCATGCCCCGCAAAGGGCCCTGTTCAGGGCTGGTAAGGTAAAAGAGCTTGTAAATTTTTTAATTTAGAATAGGGTAGGGAATTTTTTATTTTGGGGGGCTTTGTTATTTTATTAGGGGGCTTAGAGTAGGTGTAATTAGTTTAAAATTGTTGTAATATATTTCTTATGTTTGTAAATATTTTTTTATTTTCTGTAACTTAGTTCTTTTTTATTTTTTGTACTTTAGCTAGTTTATTTAATTGTATTTATTGGTAGGAATTGTGTTTAATTAATTTATTGATAGTGTAGTGTTAGGTTAATTGTAGGTAATTGTAGGTAGTTTATTTAATTATTTTATTGATAGGGTAGTGTTAGGTTTAATTATAACTTAGGTTAGGATTTATTTTACAGGTAAATTTGTTATTATTTTAACTAGGTAACTATTAAATAGTTCTTAACTATTTAATAGCTATTGTACCTGGTTAAAATAAATACAAAGTTGCCTGTAAAATAAATATTAATCCTAAAATAGCTATAATATAATTATAATTTATATTGTAGCTATATTAGGGTTTATTTTACAGGTAAGTATTTATCTTTAAATAGGAATAATTTATTTAATAAGAGTTAATTTATTTCGTTAGATGTAAATTATATTTAACTTAGGGGGGTGTTACTGTTAGGGTTAGACTTAGCTTTAGGGGTTAATACATTTATTAGAATAGCGGTGAGCTCCGATCGGAAGATTAGGGGTTAATAATTGAAGTTAGGTGTCGGCGATGTTAGGGAGGGCAGATTAGGGGTTAATACTATTTATGATAGGGTTAGTGAGGCGGATTAGGGGTTAATAACTTTATTATAGTAGCGCTCAGGTCCGCTCGGCAGATTAGGGGTTAATAAGTGTAGGTAGGTGTCGGCGACGTTGTGGGGGGCAGATTAGGGGTTAATAAATATAATATAGGGGTCGGCGATGTTAGGGCAGCAGATTAGGGGTACATAGGGATAACGTAGGTTGCGGCGGTTTACGGAGCGGCAGATTAGGGGTTAAAAGTGTAATGCAGGGGTCAGCGATAGCGGGGGGCGGCAGAATAGGGGTTAATAAGTGTAAGGTTAGGGGTGTTTAGACTCGGGGTACATGTTAGAGTGTTAGGTGCAGACGTAGGAAGTGTTTCCCCATAGGAAACAATGGGGCTGCGTTAGGAGCTGAACGCTGCTTTTTTGCAGGTGTTAGGTTTTTTTTCAGCTCAAACAGCCCCATTGTTTCCTATGGGGGAATCGTGCACGAGCACGTTTTTGAGGCCGGCCGCGTCCGTAAGCAACTCTGGTATCGAGAGTTGCATTTGCGGTAAAAATGCCCTACGCTCCTTTTTTGGAGCCTAACGCAGCATTTGTTTTAACTCTCGATACCAGAGTTAAATTTATGGTGCGGCCAGAAAAAAGCCTGCGGAGCGTTAACAGCCCTTTTACCGCCGAACTCTAAATCTAGGCCTGTGTTTGTAAGGCTGTGCAGAAACAGGATTGCACTATGGGAATTGCAGCAAAAGAGGAAGTCTGCAATCAGTACAGAGTTGTAAATAAAGAAGTGATATGAATTCAGTTTAATATGCAAAACACAATCATTAGCAAATTATAAAGATATAATGCCCACAAATAACAGTTACATGTTACATACATGGTTTTCTGGATCATTCCTATTTAGATTTTCAAGACTGCATTAGTAGGATTGACAAAAAAGATAAAGTAAAATAATACTTCTCCTCTGAAAAAACGTGGTAAAAGTGAATTATTTCCTAACCTGATGGGCCGGCTACTACATAGTACATACCATAGGCCTGTGCAAGCGTGGTGTATTTAAAGCAATAGTTAGCAGGGCTAAGCTTTTAAGCAGCTGCTCAATTTACAAACAATACAATACAAACACCCTGCTGTAGAACAGATGGCACAAAAATCAGAGCAAAGGCGGCGCGCTATATATTGACCACTGACCTGCATGCAGATGTTATCAGGTCGTTACCCTTACCCAATATAGTCAGTACCACGCTCATAACTAGGTTCTCTCCTCGGGATACGTTTATTTACTTATATAATGTACACGCTCCTAGTACAGTCACCCTGGATGTGGCTGCCTCCCTCGCCCTCTTCCCTCCTTCATGCGCACGCTACTTAGGACGATGAGAGGAAGTGATGGGTTTGTAGGAGGTCACTGTGTCACCCTTTTCACTTCCTCCCAGGCAGCCAGGCTAGCAGCACAGAACTCGGAGGCCCCCCTGCTCCTCCCACTTCTGGCCGGACTGCTAGCACATGCAGGCAGCTCCTGTCTGCATACAGCGACCGTGAGATCCACTTGCAAGAAGTAAGTGGAGGATTCCCAGTCTCACGGCCGCTGTATGCAAGTCTGTGCCCCCTGGTGTGGCCTTTTTATGGTGCTTACGTGAGGCCCCCTGATGTGCCAGAGAGAACAGTGCCCTAAAAATCAGCAGTTAGAAACTTCCATTCTGTGTCAGTCAGTCAGCACAGAGCTACTGACCTTGCTGTAATGGTGGGCGGAGCTAAGGGAACCGGCGGCCCACCGGGCAAATGCCCGGTATGCCCTATGGTCAGTCCGGGCCTGCACCTAACACCCTAACATGTACCCCGAGTCTAAACACCCCTAACCTTACACTTATTAACCCCTATTCTGCCGCCCCCGCTATCACTGACACCTGCATATTATTTTTAACCCCTAATCTGCCGCTCCGTAAACCGCCGCTACTTACATTATCCCTATGTACCCCTAATCTGCTGCCCCTAGCACCGACGACCCCTATATTATATTTATTAACCCCTAATCTGCCCCCCACAACGTCGCCTCCACCTGCCTACACTTATTAACCCCTAATCTGCCGACCGGACCGCACCGATATTATAATAAAGTTATTAACCCCTAATCCGCCTCACTAACCCTATAATAAATAGTATTAACCCCTAATCTGCCCTCCCTAACATCGCCGACACCTAACTTCAAACATTAACCCCTAATCTGCCGACCGGAGCTCACCGATATTCTAATAAATTTTTTAACCCCTAAAGCGAATTCTAACCCTAACACCCCCTAAATTAAATATAATTTAAATCAAACTAAAAAAATTAACTCTTATTAAATAACTTATTCCTATTTAAAGCTAAATACTTACCTGTAAAATAAACCCTAATATAGCTACAATATAAATAATAATTATATTGTAGCTATTTTAGGATTTATATTTATTTTACAGGTAACTTTGTATTTATTTTAACCAGGTACAATAGCTAAAATAGTTAAAATAATTACAAAATTACCTGTAAAATAAATCCTAACCTAAGTTACAATTAAACCTTACACTACACTACACTATCAATAAATTAATTAAATAAAATATCTACAATTAAACCTAACACTACACTATCAATAAATTAATTAATACAATATCTACAAATAAATACAATGAAATAAACTAAAGTACAAAAAATAAAAAAGAACTAAGTTACAAAAAATAAAAAAATATTTACAAACATCAGAAAAATATTACAACAATTTTAAACTAATTACACCTACTCTAAGCCCCCTAATAAAATAACAAAGACCCCCAAAATAAAAAAATGCCCTACCCTATTCTAAATTACTAAAGTTCAAAGCTCTTTTACCTTACCAGCCCTGAACAGGGCCCTTTGCGGGGCATGCCCCAAAGAATTCAGCTCTTTTGCCTGTAAAAAAACCCACATACAATACCCCCCCCCCCAACATTACAACCCACCACCCACATACCCCTAATCTAACCCAAACCCCCCTTAAATAAACCTAACACTAAGCCCCTGAAGATCTTCCTACCTTATCTTCACCATACCAGGTTCACCGATCGGTCCAGAAGAGCTCCTCCGATGTCCTGATCCAAGCCCAAGCGGGGGGCTGAAGATGTCCATGATCCAGCTGAAGTCATCATCCAAGCGGGAGCTGAAGAGGTCCATGATCCGGCTGAAGTCATCATCCAAGCGGGAGCTGAAGAGGTCCATGATCCGGCTGAAGTCTTCTATCAACGGCATCTTCAATCTTCTTTCTTCCGGATCCATCTTGCAGACCTCCGACGCGGAACATCCTGCTGGCCCGACGGGCTACCGACGAATGAAGGCTCCTTTAAGGGACGTCATCCAAGATGGCGTCCCTCGAATTCCGATTGGCTGATAGGATTCTATCAGCCAATCGGAATTAAGGTAGGAAAATTCTGATCAGAATCAAGTTCAATCCGATTGGCTGATTCAATCAGCCAATCAGATTGAGCTCGCATTCTATTGGCTGTTCCGATCAGCCAATAGAATGCGAGCTCAATCTGATTGGCTGATCGGATCAGCCAATCGGATTGAACTTGATTCTGATTGATTCCATCAGCCAATCAGAATTTTCCTACCTTAATTCCGATTGGCTGATAGAATCCTATCAGCCAATCGGAATTCGAGGGACACCATCTTGGATGACGTCCCTTAAAGGAACCGTCATTCATCGGGAAGTCGTCGTCGGAAGAAGATGGGTCCGCGGTGGAGGTCTTCAAGATGGAGCCGGTCCTCATTGGATGAAGATAGAAGATGCCGCTTGGAAGAAGATGGTTGCCGGTCCGGATCTACTCTTCTTCCCGGATAGGATGAAGACTTTGGACCCTCTTTTGGACTTCTTCAGCCGTCGGATGATGGATGTCTAGCCCCCTCTTGGGTTGGATGAAGATATCGGAGCCAGGACAGATCGGTGTGATACCCGGTGAGGTGAAGACAAGGTAGGAAGATCTTCAGGGGCTTAGTGTTAGGTTTATTTAAGGGGGTTTGGGTTAGATTAGGGGTATGTGGGTGGTGGGTTGTAATGTTGGGGGGGTATTGTATGTGGGGTTTTTTACAGGCAAAAGAGCTGAATTCTTTGGGGCATGCCCCGCAAAGGGCCCTGTTCAGGGCTGGTAAGGTAAAAGAGCTTTGAACTTTAGTAATTTAGAATAGGGTAGGGCATTTTTTTATTTTGGGGGTCTTTGTTATTTTATTAGGGGGCTTAGAGTAGGTGTAATTAGTTTAAAATTGTTGTAATTTTTTCTAATGTTTGTAAATATTTTTTTATTTTTTGTAACTTAGTTCTTTTTTATTTTTTGTACTTTAGTTAGTTTATTTAATTGTAGTTATTTGTAGGAATTGTATTTAATTTATTTATTGATAGTGTAGTGTTAGGTTTAATTGTAGATAATTGTAGGTATTTTATTTAATTAATTTAATGATAGTATAGTGTTAGGTTTAATTGCAACTTAGGTTAGGATTTATTTTACAGGTAATTTTGTTATTATTTTAACTAGGTAACTATTAAATAGTTATTAACTATTTAATAGCTATTGTACCTGGTTAAAATAATTACAAAGTTGCCTGTAAAATAAATATTAATCCTAAAATAGCTACAATGTAATTATTCGTTATATTGTAGCTATATTAGGGTTTATTTTACAGGTAAGTATTTAGCTTTAAATAGGAATAAGTAATTTAATAAGAGTTAATTTATTTCGTTAGAATAAAATTATATTTAACTTAGGGGGGTGTTAGGGTTAGGGTTAGAATTAGCTTTAGGGGTTAATAAATTTAATAGAGTAGCGGTGAGCTCCAGTCGGCAGATTAGGGGTTAATGTTTGAAGTTAGGTGTCGGCGATGTTAGGGAGGGCAGATTAGGGGTTAATACTATTTATTATAGGGTTAGTGAGGCGGATTAGGGGTTAATAACTTTATTATAATAGCGGTGCGGTCTGGTCGGCAGATTAGGGGTTAATAAGTGTAGGCAGGTGGAGGCGACGTTGTGGGGGGCCGATTAGGGGTAAATAAATATAATATAGGGGTCGGCGGTGTTAGGGGCAGCAGATTAGGGGTACATATCCATAATGTAGGTGGCGGCGCTTTGCGGTCCGCAGATTAGGGGTTAATAAGTGTAGGCAGGTGGAGGCGACATTGAGGGGGGCAGATTAGGGGTTAATAAATATAATATAGGGGTCGGCGGTGTTAGGGGCAGCAGATTAGGGGTACATAAGTATAACGTAGGTGGCGGTCGGCAGATTAGGGGTTAAAAATATTTAATCGAGTGGCGGCGATGTGGGGGGACCTCGGTTTAGGGGTACATAGGTAGTTTATGGGTGTTAGTGTACTTTAGAGCACAGTAGTTAAGAGCTTTATGAACCGGCGTTAGCCCAGAAAGCTCTTAACTACTGACTTTTTTCTGCGGCTGGAGTTTGGTCGTTAGATTTCTAACGCTCACTTCAGACACGACTCTAAATACCGGCGTTAGGAAGATCCCATTGAAAAGATAGGATACGCAATTGACGTAAGGGGATCTGCGGTATGGAAAAGTCGCGGCTGAAAAGTGAGCGTTAGACCCTTTCCTGACTGACTCCAAATACCGGCGGTAGCCTAAAACCAGCGTTAGGAGCCTCTAACGCTGGTTTTCACGGCTACCGCCAAACTCCAAATCTAGGCCTAAGATAGCTACAATATAATTAATAATTACATTGTAGCTATTTTAAGAATTATTTTTATTTTACAGGCAAGTTTGTATTTATTTTAACTAGGTAGAATAGTTATTAAGTAGTTATTAACTATTTAATAGCTACCTAGTTAAAATAAGTACAAAATTACCTGTAAAATAAATCCTAACCTAAGTTACAATTAAACCTAACACTACACTATCATTAAATTAATTAAATTAATTACCTACAATTAGCTAAACTAAAATACAATTAAATAAACTAATCTATAATAAAAAACCCCACTAAATTACAGAAAATAAAAAAATATTACAAGAAGTTTAAACTAATTACACCTAATCTAAGCCCCCTAATAAAATAATAAAAAAAACAAAATAAAAAAAATTCCCTACCCTATTCTAAATTACAAAGTAATCGGCTCTTTTACCAACCCTTAAAAGGGCTTTTTGCGGGGCATTGCCCCAAAGTAATCAGCTCTTTTACTTGTAAAAAAAAATACAACCCCCCCAACATTAAAACCCACCACCCACATACTCCTACTCTAACCCACCCAAACCCCCCTTAAAAAAACTAACACTAACCCCCTGAAGATCTCCCTACCTTGAGCAGGGCCGGATTTCCCATTAGGCACAGTAGGCATGTGCCTACAGGCGCCTTGCAGTGAGGGGCGCCTGCCTGTCAGTAATTAAAAAAAAAAAATATTTTTTTTTTTTTTTTTTTTTTTTAGTGAGGGCATTAATTTTAGTAAGAATTATGCTGCCAGGTGCTTACAGAGTCGAGTGTTTATTGGGAATATGTTACAGCAGTTGAGGGAGCCATGAAGGAGAGAGGGGCAAATATTAAAACTAAACCCCTCCCATTTTCGCCAGGCATGTTTAGTTTCACTTTTATTTTATGTACTTCTGTTGCCTCACACAGCCAAGCTCCATGCTGATGTGTAGCAGACACTTTTTGTTGAGGAATGAAAGCTTCAAAACAACAGGTTAGGACTGTACAATGCTTCTAATGCTGCCTAGAATGGCAACATAACAAGCAGAGCACTTTAATCCCTTGGCTACCAGAGAGGGTTGCAGTGTATTCACTTATTATGTGCTGTAGGGCATTTTTATAGCCAGGGGGTTAAATTCTGCTTCAGGATGAATGTTTTTGTTCTATAAAGGCCTTGGAGGTGTGGAGGTTATGTGGGACTAGCTGCTCTGCTCTTTATTACAAGCTGCCAATTGTGATTTACAAATTTTACAGCCTTTAGGGCACTTTGACAACAAAGTTTGTAGACTGTAAGGCTGTAAAATATGTATGTGTGTAAACCACTCACATGGCATATTTGTTTGTATGTATGTATATGTATGTGTATATATATATATATATATATATATATATATATACATACACACACATCACATACAAAATTGTTAATCTGTTCTTTTATCAAGTAAGTGTGGTATTTTTGTATTGTGGTAAATTTAATTTCTAATTTCTAATTTTAAACACATTTGTTGACCCCTGGATTACATATAATCTACAACATTCCATGTTTTCCTTTGAGAGCAACATCATATTATATTTATATTTCAGAACAAAATAAATGTAACATCTGTGTGTATTTGTACCAAAAATATCAGAGTTCACAAGATTTTTTTCATGTAGTGGAAAAAATACCTACATTTTATGTTTTCTTCCACTGGCTGCACAGGTTGTTGATGAGCTTGCATGCTGCTAGTTTTAATATTGCTATTGTTTACACAAAACTGTGTTTAACTCCAACAAAATGTTAAGCACATAGTCAAAGTCATCTCCAGAAAAGCAATACACTAATGGCTTGTCAATAAACATGTCCTATGAGCCCATCTGGGTCTGCACAGATGTGTATTGCTGTCTCAGAACTGACATTGACTATGTGTTTAACTCTTTTGCAAGAGGCTAACACCCTTCTGTGCAAGCACTAGTGCAATATTAAAATGCTCTATCAAACTGTCACATTTTATGTCCCTTTAAATAGGGTTTTCTTTAGAATATTTTGCATTAAAAGTTTAACATGATTTGTTTTTGTTATACACAAATATTGCAATTGGTGTGTGTATTTGTGTATCTCCATAAAAGGGAAAATTTAATTTTACATGTAATATTTATTTTTAGTTGTCTTAAATAATAATAATAAAAAAAGTCCTCATTTTTTTCCACTTTTTTTTTTTTGGGGGGGGGGGGGTAGGGGGGCGCTTCAGGTTTTTGTGCCTACAGGCACCTAAGATGTAAATCCGGCCCTGACCTTGAGCCGTCTTCACCCAGCCAAGCCGAATTCTTCATCCAATCCGAGCGATGTGGTCCTCCATCCGGGCGAAGTCTTGATCCAAGCAGCAAAGAAGAGGTCCTCCATCTGGGCGATGTCTTCCTCCAAGCGGCATCTTCTATCTTCTTTCTTCCGGCTCCATCTTCAGACCGCCGACGCGGAACATCCACCTTCTGACGGACTAACGACGAATGACGGTTCCTTTAAGGGACGTCATCCAAGATGGCATTTCCCTTCGGCCGAATAACTAGGAGTTATGGGAAAGGGAAGTGATACTCAACAGCTCTGCGGGGGTGCTCTTTGCCTCCTCCTACTGGCCAGGAGTGAATATCCCACTAGTAATTAGAATGTTTTGTGGACTCTCCATGCCCGGAAATAAATACATTTATCAGGTAAGCATACATTTTGTTTTTGTAATTTTTCAGTTGTGTGGAAAAGCCACACAACTTTAGTCAGCGATACTTTATCCTGTTTAGTAAGCGCCATTGTGCAAGGATTTATTTTGTTCTTTTGTTTATGTTAAAACTCTATTCCTGCAAATTGTCTGTGAATAAACAGGCGAAGGCTTTTACATCTAATCCATTGTGTATTGTGTTTTTCTGCTGTGAAGACTGTGTCAAAGCTATTCCCGAAAAAAAAAATACCCAAGGGCAGTGGTATAGATATATATTGTACGAAAATACCATATTCTGTTATGTGAAGAACATTGGAATATAAAATATTCATATTTTCCTGTTGGGTTAGCGCACTTGAGGATATGCGATCGGGTTTGCGCGAGAGTAGTGTGTTAGTTTTTTTTTCTCTATTGACTTCTATGAGGGAATACGTGAACGCGCAAACAATATTTTAACTTCGACTTTTTGCACTTGTCGGGTTAGCACAAGAGCAAAAATAGTTTACTTTCAACTCGTAATACAAGCACAAACTGACGAGTGCAAAAAGCCGAACTTAATGTTCGAGCGGGAGCGTTAATTAGCGCTCCACTTTTAATCTGACCCTAAATCTCTTTTAAAAAATGTATTTCAATAAAAAATGTATATTTTACTTTTAATATGTATAAATATGAGTGGAAAACTCTGGTCTCCAAGCATGCTAAATTGTATAGCACTAATATGTGTAGCACTCAAGCTCAACACATAACTCATCACTTGCGTTCATGGTCGCTATTTGGATAGAGCATCCTGCGCTACCGATTGCGCTCTACTTGTAATCTAGGCTCAAGATTTTTTTTAAACAAATAAAGGAGTCCTACACGTGTGTAGGTTTACTCCAAAAAATATGCTTTTATGCACAATATAAAGATAAAGTAATATCTAATGGTTTATAAATAACTTTTATTTATTATATTAAAAGACAGCAAAGAAATAAGGTTTCTTGCTGCACTACCACATAGTTAAAAACACTGCACCTTTGTAACTAAATTAAATAATGATACTTTAAATAATTTGTGCTGCTGCATAAGTTACTATGGCCTCTAGTTATCAAGGTCTGTCGGACCTGATCCGACAGTGCGGATCAGGTCCGACAGACCTCGCTGAATACGGCGAACAATACGCTCGCCGTATTCAGCATTGCACAGCAGCTCACAAGAGCTGCTGGTGCAACGCCACCCCCTGCAGACTCGTGGCCAATGGGCCGCCAGCAGGAGGGTATCAATCAACCTGATCGTACTCGATCGGGTTGATTTCATGCGATGTCTGTCCGCCTGCTCAGAGCAGGTCGGACAGGTTATGGAGCAGCAGTCTTTGTGACTGCTGCTTCATAACTGCTGTTTCTGGCGAGCCTGCAGGCTCGCCAGAAACACGGGGCATCAAGCTCCATTCGGAGCTTGATACATATGCCCCTATGTAGCACCCCTGGGATACTGGGAAAGAGGAGCGTGTATTTGCTTGCATTAAATACTGTTTGTATAGTAAGGTATTTATGTAAGTAGAACTGATCTCCTCCTAAGTAGGATATGGTACACTTTTATATACAAAATAAATAAAGTTTGATTAGCCTGTATTTTCGGCACTTGTATCAGCACCAATCGAAAACCGCCCTCCTCCCCTAAAGGGACACTGAACCAAATTTTTTTCTTTTGTGATTCAGATAGAGCATGTAATTTTAAGCAACTTTCTTATTTACTCCTATTATCAATTTTTCTTCATTCTCTTGCTATCTTTATTTGAAAAAGAAGGCATCTAAGCTAAGGATCCAGCCATTTTTTGGTTCAGACACTGGACAGCATTTGTTTATTGGTGGGTAAATTTATCCACCAATTAGCAAGAACAACCCTGGTTGTTCACCAAAAATGGGCCGGCACCTAAACTTACAGTCTTGCTTTTCAAATAAAGATACCAAGAGAATGAAGAAAATTTGATAATAGGAGTAAATTAGAAAGTTGCTTAAAATTGCGTGCTCTATCTGAATCACAAAAGAACAAATTTGGGTTCAGTGTCCCTTTAAGTAGTAACCCCAAGCGGGTAGAGACAAATGCAGGAGCTATTGTAAAGGTAAGTTCTTGTTAGCATCTATAGTTCAACAACAGGTGACCAAATTAAAATAACAAAAAGTCCCCTGTTATTTTAATTTGGTACCCAGTATCCGAGGGGTGATTCATAGTAACTTATGCAGCAGCACAAATTATTTAAAGTATCATTATTTAATTTAGTTACAAAGGTGCAGTGTTTTTAACTACATGGTAGTGCAGCAAGAAACCTTATTTCTTTTCTGTCTTTTAATGTAATAAATAAGTTATTTTTTATGTTTAAACCATTAGATATTACAGATTATTTTATCTTTATATTGTGCATAAAAGTATATTTTTGGAGTAAACCTAAACACTTGTAGGAGTACTTTATTTGTTAATACTATGTTCATGCTTACAGCACAACTATCTGTATTAACCCATGAATAATATTATTGTCAAGGTCTACAAGTAGATAATAATACCCAACACACTCTCGTATTCGTTTCCTTTTTTTAGTTCAAGATATACAGTTTTACATATTGTTGACCCCGTATTGTTTTTCTGAGTCTCACCTGTGCATGGAATATAGAGAGAGATTTTGCTGAGTGCAGAGGTATTAAAACGCGGACAAGAAATTGTTTGTGTTCAGATTTCAGAGGTAAAGCAAATCCATTGATGATGCTGTGAAATAAGAGAAATACATATTAGAGTTTATATTTATTTCATGGTTTAGAAACTTTTAACAAATTTAAAGGGACATAATACTCATATGCTAAATCACTTAAGAGTGATGCAGCATAACTGTAAAAAGCTGACAGTAAAATATCACCTGAGCATCTCTATGTAAAAAAGGACGATAATATACCTCAAAATCCCTTCAGCTCACAATAGTAAGTGCTTTGTTAACTTTCTTTAGCTTCATGTTGAAAACACAACAGCCAATCACCATCATCAGTGCTGAGGTCATGCTTTGCTTTAATGTGTATGAGATTTCACTTAAACCTTGCAAGATTTAATTGTAAACTTCCTTAAACTAAGGAAGGAAATAACATAACTGTGCTGCACATCCCAGATTCAAACTCCCTTGCAAGTCCTGGGACTAGCATCCTGATTGGCTGCTTAAAGTCCCTTTAAAATGGGACATGGCTACTGAGGAAATATAGAGGTAAAATATCTCCCTTTTTACATAAATGTTCAGGTGATATTTTCTAGTCTGCCTTTTACAGCTATGCTGCATCCCTTTCAAGTGCTTCAAGATTTGGGTATCATGTTCCTTTTCAGTTTTGAAGTATCAATGTACTACACAGAGTTAGCTGGTGATTGGTGGAAGCACATATGTGCCTCTTATTATTGTCTCACCAGGTGTGTTCAGCTACCTCCCAGTAGCAGGGCCGCATTGGCCTACCAGGATACCAGGAGATTTCCCGGTGGGCTGCAGCAGCTGGGGCTGGAAAGCTACAATTTAAAGGGGTGATAAATGGATGCAATTGGGTTGTATTGTGCCTATATCACTACAATCTGGCACTTTTATTTAATACAAAGTAATATAATTTAATTCTGAAAAATATATTGGGGAATGAGTATCCAAGTAATCCCCTTTAGTAAAAATGGGGCATGTGCATTCTACTGACTCAACAGAAAATAGGGCTGGTGGTCTTCATATTTTCCAGGGCTGCTTTTTTCCCCCAGTCCGGCACTGCCCAGTAGTGCATTAATTCATTGAACCTTACTTTTAGCTATATATTTAAGGCCTTTGCAGGGGATAACCTGCAATGGAGGGTTAAAGGCAAGTCAGTGTTGTTTTGATAAGTATATGTCTACTATTTACAAAGCTGACAAAATGCACAGTATATACATATATGCATTTTGTGATTTGCTGATGAATGTCACATGATACATGTGGAGGGAAAATTGGATTAACTTGGAAATTTGCCAGAAAATATTCAAAGTAACTGCTATTGTACTGTTTCCTTATTGTGTATTTGACAATTATTCAATTCTACCGTATTTAGTGCTCCTTAAAATCTAATTCGGTGCTATTTGTTTATAAAATAGATGTTTGCTGAATAAGAGAGAAAGAAATAGTACTGGCACTAGGACCTGGTTACTACGGAAAAAGGGCTGAATCTAAAATTCAGTCCAGTGCTACCCCTCATATAACTTAACTAATACAAAAAAGAGAGAAGAAAGTTAAAGGGGCTTGACTAGCACTCTTTCCTAATAAGATAACAGTGAATATTTAAGTTAAAATGATAAAACTTTAATGATATGCGTTAAAAATAAGGACAAATCCTCTATACACACCTCACCAACCATAGATAGCTAAAAACACAGTGTAAATACCCCCCCCCCCCGTTTCCTGGCCGATAACTGCATGCATCGGCTTCAAGTGCCTGGGGTGAAAAACACGAAGATGGCTAAAAGTTAACCTAAACGCGTTTCGGCCTATATGCTGGCCTTTTTCAATGTTAGAAATGACAAGCTGAAGCCAAAGATCATAAAGTACATAGGATATCAGTTTCCACAATAAATGCCGCCCACTATGTGAGGTCATTAACAGGACCAACCAATGACGATCTAAATGGATGTTACATGCTCCTAGATGAATAACCTGACAGTGCCGATTGGTTCAGTGGTGGCCATTTTCTATTATTGATCGGTCATTGGATGATCTGTGTAAAATAGGGCCCTAATAAGGAAGACGGCATTATGGCTTCGGCTAGTCATTTCTAACATTGAAAAAGGCCAGCATATAGGCTGAAACGCGTTTGTGTTAACTTTTAGCCATCTTCGTGTTTTTCCCCCCTGGCCCCTGAAGTCGATGCATGCAGTTATCGGCCAGGAAACGGGGGGGGGGGGGGTTTACACTGCGTTTTTAGCTATCTATGGTTGGTGAAGTGTGTATAAAGGATTTGTCCTCATTTTTTAACGCATATCATTAAAGTTTTATCATTTTAATTTAAATATTCACTATTATCTTATTAGGAAAGAGTGCTAGTCAAGCCCCTTTAACTTTCTTCTCTCTTTTTTGCATTTGCTGAATAAACCAACTTTTCTATAGGTGATAGGAATCTCTCTAAATATTTAATTCATTTTTGCCCTTTTAAAGTTTAACAACTTTCGCTTAACTGCTTTTTTATATACATAAAATTTACTAATTTACTCCTATTATCAATTTTTCTTCGTTCTCTTGCTATCTTTATTTGATAAAGAATGCATCTAAGCTTTTTGTTTTTGGTTCAGAACTCTGGACACCACTTTTTTTTTGCTGGATGAATTTATCCACCAATCGGCAAGAACAACCCAGGTTTTTCACCAAAAATGGGCCGGCATCTAAACTTACATTCTTGCATTTCAAATAAAGATACCAAGAGAATAAAGAAAATTTGATAATAGGAGTAAATTAGAAAGTTGCTTAAAATTTCATGATCTATCTGAATCGCAAAAGAAAAAATTTGGGTTCAGTGTCCCTTTATATATATATTTTTCCAATTGTGCTTCATACCCACCTGCCCAGAATTTCCAGCAGTTCGGCTACTCCATTAAATCTTTCTGTCTCATAGATAAATCTGCAAAAACAAAAAAGTTCTCATGTCAGAAACTCAATACTTGGAAAATCAAATATATCTTCCTAGATTTTTCTATCATGTGACATTTATATGCAAAGTAAGCAACTGCTTAAAGGGACAGTAAACTTAAAAAATAATTTTGTATAATTCTGCAGATAGAGCAGATGCCGCAATCTACCCCCGAAGTTTCAGGTCCACCTGAAACTTAAGTTAAAAAGCGCTGCTTCTTAAGTCATGAGCCACCTCTTAAATTAGTGGACAGCAATCATCCTGATCAGATATGATTGGGATAATTGACACCCCCTGCTAGCGGCCGATTAGCCACGAATGTGCAGGGGGCGGAATTGCACAAGCATTTCACCAGAAGTGCTTGTGCAATGTTAAATGCCTACAGTGTATGCTGTCTGCTTTTAGTGATGTCGGGGGACATGATCCGCTACAGCAGATCATGTCCGTCCGACATTTGTTAAATCTACCCCTTAGAATGCAATTTCTGAGGCACCAGCTCCTAATAAGCACATGGAAGAGAATACTATATACAAATATTAGTCTGTGATCACTGATTGGCTAATCAGTGTCACATGATACTGGGGACAGAGAAATAAAAAGAAAACATACTTAGTAGATTAATCAATACCACTGTATTTAATGGTCATTTAAGTACTATCTGGGAGCCACTACAGATATCAGGAAGACTAATTATAATTTTGTCTTTTGTTTGGGTTCCAGAAAGGGACTGCAAGCTTCTAAAGCCTCCCTGCCCAAATGGATATTTTTAGATACCCTCGAGGCTTACAACAGAGCTAAGCATTTTAAAAGCCATATAATAAATAATATTTTATTACTCATTTATTATTTGTTTATTACTAAAGAATGAACAACAGATTAAACCCTGCCCTGCTCCCTCTCTTTGTGACACATGACCCCATCTGTTCACTCTCCTTGCCGTGCACCCCCTCTGTGAGACACATGACCCCATCTGATCATTCTCCTTGCCGTGCAGTCCCTCTGTAAAACACATGAGCCCATCTGATCACTCTCCTTGCCGTGCACCCCCTCTGTGATTCACATAACCCCATCTGATCATTCTCCTTGCCGTGCACCCCCTCTGTGAGACACATGAGCCCATCTGATCACTCTCCTTGCCGTGCAGCCCCTCTGTGAGACACATGACCCCATCTGTTCACTCTCCTTGCCGTGCACCCCCATCTGTGAGACACATAACCCCATCTGATCACTCTTCTTGCTGTGCAGCCCCTCTGTGAGACACATGAGCCTATCTGATCACTCTCCTTGCCGTGCAGCCCCTCTGTGAGACACATGACCCCATCTGTTCACTCTCCTTGCCGTGCACCCCCTCTGTGAGACACATAACCCCATCTGATCACTCTTCTTGCTGTGCAGCCCCTCTGTGAGACACATGAGCCCATCTGATCACTCTCCTTGCCGTGCAGCCCCTCTGTGAGACACATGACCCCATCTGATCACTCTCCTTGCTGTGCAGCCCCTCTGTGATTCACATAACCCCATCTGATCACTCTTCTTGCTGTGCAGCCCCTCTGTGAGACACATGAGCCCATCTGATCACTCTCCTTGCCGTGCAGCCCCTCTGTGAGACACATGACCCCATCTGATCACTCTCCTTGCTGTGCAGCCCCTCTGTGAGACACATGAGCCCATCTGATCACTCTTCTTGCTGTGCAGCCCCTCTGTGAGACACATGACCCCATCTGATCACTCTCAATGCCGTGCAGCCCCTCTGTGATTCACATAACCCCAACTGATCACTCTTCTTGCTGTGCAGCCCCTCTGTGAGACACATGAGCCCATCTAATCACTCTCCTTGCCGTGCAGCCCCTCTGTGAGACACATGACCCCATCTGATCACTCTCCTTGCTGTGCAGCCCCTCTGTGAGACACATAACCCCATCTGATCACTCTTCTTGCTGTGCAGCCCCTCTGTGAGACACATGACCCCATCTGATCACTCTCCATGCCGTGCAGCCCCTCTGTGATTCACATAACCCCATCTGATCACTCTCCTTGCTGTGCAGCCTCTCTGTGAGACACATGAACCCATCTGATCACTCTCCTTTCCGTGCACCCCCTCTGTGAGACACATGACCCCATCTGATCACTCTCCTTGCTGTGCAGCCCCTCTGTGAGACACATGAGCCCATCTGATCACTCTCCATGCCGTGCAGCCCCTCTGTGATTCACATAACCCCATCTGATCACTCTCCTTGCCGTGCACCCCTCTGTGAGACACATGACCCCATCTGATCACTCTCCTTGCTGTGCACCCCCTCTGTGAGACACATGACCCCATCTGATCACTCTCCTTGCTGTGCAGCCCCTCTGTGAGACACATGAGCCCATCTGATCACTCTCCATGCAGTGCAGCCCCTCTGTGATTCACATAACCCCATCTGATCACTCTCCTTGCCGTGCACCCCTCTGTGAGACACATGACCCCATCTGATCACTCTCCTTGCTGTGCACCCCCTCTGTGAGACACATAACCCCATCTGATCACTCTTCTTGCTGTGCAGCCCCTCTGTGAGACACATGAGCCCATCTGATCACTCTCCTTGCCGTGCAGCCCCTCTGTGAGACACATGACCCCATCTGTTTACTCTCCTTGCCGTGCAGCCCCTCTGTGAGACACATGAGCCCATCTGATCACTCTCCTTGCTGTGCAGCCCCTATGTGATTCACATAACCCCATCTGATCACTCTTCTTGCTGTGCATCCCCTCTTTGAGACACATGAGCCCATCTGATCACTCTCTTTGCCGTGCAGCCCCTCTGTGAGACACATGACCCCATCTGATCACTCTTCTTGCTGTGCAGCCCCTCTGTGAGACACATGACCCCATCTGATCACTCTCCTTGCCGTGCAACCCCTCTGTGAGACACATGACCCCATCTGTTTACTCTCCTTGCCGTGCAGCCCCTCTGTGAGACACATGACCCCATCTGATCACTCTCCTTGCTGTGCAGCCCCTCTGTGAGACACATGACCCCATCTGATCACTCTTCTTGCCGTGCAGCCCCTCTGTGAGACACATAAACCCATCTGATCACTCTTCTTGCTGTGCAGCCCCTCTGTGAGACACATGAGCCCATCTAATCACTCTCCTTGCTGTGCAGCCCCTCTGTGAGACACATAAACCCATCTGATCCCTCTCCTTGCCGTGCAGCCCTCTGTGAGACACATGACCCCATCTGATCACTCTCCTTACCGTGCACCCCCTCTGTGATACACATGACCCCATCTGATCACTTTCCTTGCCGTGCACCCCCTCTGTGACACACATGACCCCATCTGATCACTCTCCTTGCCGTGCAGCCCTTCTGTGACACACATGACCCCATCTGATCACTCTCCTTGCCGTGCAGCCCCTCTGTGAGACACATGACCCCATCTGATCACTCTCCTTGCCGTGCAGCCCCTCTGTGAGACACATGACCCCATCTGATCACTCTCCTTGCTGTGCAGCCCCTCTGTGAGATACATGACCCCATCTGATCACTCTCCTTGCCGTGCAGCCCCTCTGTAGGACACATGACCCCATCTGATCACTCTCCTTGCCGTGCAGCCCCTCGGTGACACACATGACCCCATCTGATCACTCTCCTTGCCGTGCAGCCCCTCTGTGAGACACATGGCCCCATCTGATCACTCTCCTTGCTGTGCAGCCCCTCTGTGAGATACATGACCCCATCTGATCACTCTCCTTGCCGTGCACCCCCTCTGTGAGGCACATGACCCCATCTGATCACTCTCCTTGCCGTGCCGCCCCTCTGTGATACACATGACCCCATCTCATCCCTCTCCTTGCCGTGCAGCCCCTCTGTGAGACACATGACCCCATCTGATCACTCTCCTTGCTGTGCAGCCCCTCTGTGAGGCACATGACCCGATCTGATCACTCTCCTTGCTGTGCAGCCCCTCTGTGAGGCACACAACCCCATCTGATCACTCTCCTTGCCGTGCAGCCCCTATGTGAGTCACATGACCCCATCTGATTACTCTCCTTGCCGTGCAGCCCCTCTGTGGGACACATGACCCCATCTGATCACTCTCCTTTCCGTGCAGCCCCTCTGTGAGAGACATGATCCCATCTGATCACTCTTCTTGCCGTGCAGCCCCTCTGTGAGAGACATGATCCCATCTGATCACTCTTCTTGCTGTGCAGCCCCTCTGTGAGACACATGACCCCATCTGATCACTCTTCTTGCTGTGCAGCCCCTCTGTGAGACACATGACCCCATCTGATCACTCTTCTTGCTGTGCAGCCCCTCTGTGAGACACATGACACCATCTGATCACTCTCCTTGCTGTGCAGCCCCTCTGTGAGGCACACGACCCCATCTGATCACTCTCCTTGCCGTTCAGCCCCTCTGTGAGTCACATGACCCCATCTGATTACTCTCCTTGCCGTGCAGCCCCTCTGTGGGACACATGACCCCATCTGTTCACTCTCCTTGCCGTGCAGCCCCTCTGTGAGAGACATGATCCCATCTGATCACTCTTCTTGCCGTGCAGCCCCTCTGTGAGACACATGACCCCATCTGATCACTCTCCTTGCCGTGCAGCCCCTCTGTGAGAGACATGATCCCATCTGATCACTCTTCTTGCTGTGCAGCCCCTCTGTGAGACACATGACCCCATCTGATCACGCTCCTTGCCGTGAAGCCCCTCTGTGAGACACATGACCCCATCTGATCCCTCTCCTTGCCATCCACCCCCTCTGTGAGACACATGACCCCTTCTGATCACTCTCCTTGCCGTGCAGCCCCTATGTGAGACACATGACCCCATTTGATCACTCTCCTTGCAATCCAGCCCCTCTGTGAGACACATGACCCCATCTGATCACTCTCCTTGCCGTGCAGCCCCTCTGTGAGACACATGACCCCATCTGATCACTCTCCATGCCGTGCAGCCCCTCTGTGAGGCACATGACCCCATCTGATCACTCTCCTTGCTGTGCAGCCCCTCTGTGAGATACATGACCCCATCTGATCACTCTCCTTGCCGTGCATCCCCTCTGTGAGGCACATGACCCCATCTGATCACTCTCCTTTCCGTGCAGCCCCTCTGTGAGACACATGACCCCATCTCATCCCTCTCCTTGCCGTGCAGCCCCTCTGTGAGACACATGAACCCATCTGGTCACTCTCCTTGCTGTGCAGCCCCTCTGTGAGGCACATGACCCCATCTGATCACTCTCCTTGCTGTGCAGCCCCTCTGTGAGGCACACAACCCCATCTGATCACTCTCCTTGCCGTGCAGCCCCTCTGTGAGTCACATGACCCCATCTGATTACTCTCCTTGCCGTGCAGCCCCTCTGTGGGACACATGACCCCATCTGATCACTCTCCTTGCCGTGCAGCCCCTCTGTGAGAGACATGATCCCATCTGATCACTCTTCTTGCCGTGCAGCTCCTCTGTGAGACACATGACCCCATCTAATCACTCTCCTTGCCGTGAAAGCCCTCTGTGAGAGACATGATCCCATCTGATCACTCTTCTTGCTGTGCAGCCCCTCTGTGAGACACATGACCCCATCTGATCACTCTTCTTGCTGTGCAGCCCCTCTGTGAGACACATGACCCCATCTGATCACTCTTCTTGCTGTGCAGCCCCTCTGTGAGACACATGACCCCATCTGATCACTCTCCTTGCTGTGCAGCCCCTCTGTGAGGCACACGACCCCATCTAATCACTCTCCTTGCCGTGCAGCCCCTCTGTGAGTCACATGACCCCATCTGATTACTCTCCTTGCCGTGCAGCCCCTCTGTGGGACACATGACCCCATCTGATCACTCTCTTTGCCGTGCACCACCTCTATGACATACATGACTCCATCTGATCACTCTCCTTGCCGTGCAGCCCCTCTGTGAGACACATGAACCCATCTGATCACTCTGCTTGCCGTGCACCCCCTCTGTGAGACACATGAACCCATCTGATCCCTCTCCTTGCCGTGCAGCACCTCTGTGAGACACATGACCCCATCTGATCACTCTCTTTGCCGTGCACCCCCTCTGTGACACACATTACCCCATCTGATCACTCTCCTTGCCGTGCAGTCCCTCTGTGACACACATGACCCCATCTGATCACTCTCCTTGCCGTGCACCCCCTCTGTGACACACATGATCCCATCTGATCACTCTCCTTGCTGTGCAGCCCCTCTGTGAGACACATGAACCCATCTGATCCCTCTCCTTGCCGTGCAGCCCCTCTGTGAGACACATGACCCCATCTGATCACTCTCCTTGCCGTGCACCCCCTCTGTGACACACATGACCCCATCTGATCACTCTCCTTGCCGTGCAGTCCCTCTGTGACACACATGACCCCATCTGATCACTCTCCTTGCCGTGCACCCCCTCTGTGACACACATGATCCCATCTGATCACTCTCCTTGCTGTGCAGCCCCTCTATGAGATACATGACCCCATCTGATCCCTCTCCTTGCTGTGCAGCCTCTATGTGACACACATGACCCCATCTGATCACTCTCCTTGCTCTGCAGCCCTTCTGTGACACACATGACCCCATCTGATCACTCTCCTTGCCGTGCAGCCCCTCTGTGAGACACATGACCCCATCTGATCACTCTCCTTGCCGTGCAGCCCCTCTGTGAGACACATGACCCCATCTGATCACTCTCCTTGCTGTGCAGCCCCTCTGTGAGATACATGACCCCATCTGATCACTCTCCTTGCCGTGCAGCCCCTCTGTAAGACACATGACCCCATCTGATCACTCTCCTTGCCGTGCAGCCCCTCTGTGACACACATGACCCCATCTGATCACTCTCCTTGCCGTGCAGCCCCTCTGTGAGACACATGACCCCATCTGATCACTCTCCTTGCTGTGCAGCCCCTCTGTGAGATACATGACCCCATCTGATCACTCTCCTTGCCGTGCAGCCCCTCTGTGAGACACATGACCCCATCTGATCACTCTCCTTGCCGTGCACCCCCTCTGTGAGGCACATGACCCCATCTGATCACTCTCCTTGCCGTGCAGCCCCTCTGTGAGACACATGACCCCATCTGATCACTCTCCTTGCCGTGCAGCCCCTCTGTGAGACACATGACCCCATCTGATCACTCTCCTTGCTGTGCAGCCCCTCTGTGAGGCACATGACCCCATCTGACCACTCTCCTTGCTGTGCAGCCCCTCTGTGAGGCACACAACCCCATCTGATCACTCTCCTTGCCGTGCAGCCCCTCTGTGAGTCACATGACCCCATCTGATTACTCTCCTTGCCGTGCAGCCCCTCTGTGGGACACATGACCCCATCTGATCACTCTCCTTTCCGTGCAGCCCCTCTGTGAGAGACATGATCCCATCTGATCACTCTTCTTGCCGTGCAGCCCCTCTGTGAGACACATGACCCCATCTAATCACTCTCCTTGCCGTGCAGCCCCTCTGTGAGACACATGACCCCATCTGATCACTCTTCTTGCTGTGCAGCCCCTCTGTGAGACACATGACCCCATCTGATCACTCTTCTTGCTGTGCAGCCCCTCTGTGAGACACATGACCCCATCTGATTACGCTCCTTGCCGTGCAGCCCCTCTGTGAGACACATGACCCCATCTGATCACGCTCCTTGCCGTGCAGCCCCTCTGTGAGACACATGACCCCATCTGATCACTCTCCTTGCTGTGCAGCCCCTCTGTGAGTCTTATTACCATATCAGATCACACCCCTGACCCTGCAGCTCCTTTGAGAGACACATTACCCATTAGATTGCACCCCTGGCACTGCAGCCCCTCTATGAGACACAATACCACATCAAATCACATCCTTGGTCCTGCAACACCTCTGTGAGACTCATTACCATATCAGATCACACCCCTGGCCCTGCAGCACTTCTGTGAGACAAATTTAGCGGTGCTGAATCTGTTGATGCTCTACATCTTTACATAACTGATAATAATAATTACCCATCAAATCATACTCCTGGTTCTGAAGAGCACATTCCCACATCATATCAAACTCCCCGGTGCTTCGGATATTTGCTAGCCACATACCCACATCAAGTAACACCCCTAACCCTACAGACCATTGTCAGTCACATATTCATATCAGATCAGACACCTAGCCCTGCTGACCATTGTCGGTTACATACTCACATCATATCACACATCTAGCCCTGCTGACCATTGTCGGTTACATACTCACATCTTATCACACATCTAGCCCTACAGACCATTGACCCCATCTGATCACTCTCCTTGCTGTGCAGCCTCTCTGTGAGTCACATGACCCCATCTGATTACTCTCCTTGCCGTTCAGCCCCTCTGTGAGTCACATGACCCCATCTGATTACTCTCCTTGCCGTGCAGCCCCTCTGTGAGTCACATGACCCCATCTGATTACTCTCCTTGCCGTGCAGCCCCTCTGTGAGACACATGACCCCATCTGATCACTCTCCTTGCTGTGCAGCCCCTCTGTGAGGCACATGACCCCATCTGATCACTCTCCTTGCTGTGCAGCCCCTCTGTGAGGCACATGACCCCATCTGATCCCTCTCCTTGCCGTGCAGCCCCTCTGTGAGACACATGACCCCATCTGATCACTCTCCTTGCTGTGCAGCCCCTCTGTGAGACACATGACCCCATCTGATCACTCTCCTTGCTGTGCAGCCCCTCTGTGAGACACATGACCCCATCTGATCACTCTCCTTGCCGTGCAGCCCCTCTGTGAGACACATGACCCCATCTGATCACTCTCCTTGCCGTCCACCCCCTCTGTGAGACACATGAGACCATCTGATCACTCTCCTTGCTGTGCAGCCCCTCTGTGAGACACATGACCCCATCTGATCACTCTCCTTGCCCTGCAGCCCCTCTGTGAGACACATGACCCCATCTGTTCACTCTTCTTGCCGTGCAGCCCCTCTGTGAGACACATGACCCCATCTGTTCACTCTCCTTGCCGTGCAGCCCCTCTGTGAGACACATGACCCCATCTGATCACTCTCCTTGCTGTCCACCCCCTCTGTGAGACACATGACCCCATCTGATCACTCTCCTTGCCGTGCACCACCTCTGTGACACACATGACTCCATCTGCTCACTCTCCTTGCCGTGCAGCCCCTCTGTGAGACACATGAACCCATCTGATCACTCTGCTTGCCGTGCACCCCCTCTGTGAGACACATGAACCCATCTGATCCCTCTCCTTGCCGTGCAGCACCTCTGTGAGACACATGACCCCATCTGATCACTCTCCTTGCCGTGCACCCCCCTCTGTGACACACATGACCCCATCTGATCACTCTCCTTGCCGTGCAGCCCCTCTGTGACACACATGACCCCATCTGATCACTCTCCTTGCCGTGCACCCCCTCTGTGACACACATGATCCCATCTGATCACTCTCCTTGCTGTGCAGCCCCTCTGTGAGACACATGACCCCATCTGATCACTCTCCTTGCCGTGCAGCCCCTCTGTGAGACACATGACCCCATCTGATCACTCTCCTTGCCGTGCAGCCCCTCTGTGAGACACATGACCCCATCTGATCCCTCTCCTTGCCGTGCAGCCCCTCTGTGAGAAACATGACCCATCTGATCACTCTCCTTGCCGTGCAGCCCCTCTGTGAGACACATGACCCCATCTGATCACTCTCCTTGCCGTGCACCTCCTCTGTGAGGCACATGACCCCATCTGATCACTCTCCTTGCTGTGCAGCCCCTCTGTGAGGCACACAACCCCATCTGATCACTCTCCTTGCCGTGCAGCCCCTCTGTGAGTCACATGACCCCATCTGATTACTCTCCTTGCCGTGCAGCCCCTCTGTGGGACACATGACCCCATCTGATCACTCTCCTTGCCGTGCAGCCCCTCTGTGAGAGACATGATCCCATCTGATCACTCTTCTTGCCGTGCAGCCCCTCTGTGAGACACATGACCCCATCTGATCACTCTCCTTGCCGTGCAGCCCCTCTGTGAGACACATGACCCCATCTGATCACTCTCCTTGCCGTGCAGCCCCTCTGTGAGAGACATGATCCCCATCTGATCACTCTTCTTGCTGTGCAGCCCCTCTGTGAGACACATGACCCCATCTGATCACTCTTCTTGCCGTGCAGCCCCTCTGTGAGACACATGACCCCATCTAATCACTCTCCTTGCCGTGCAGCCCCTCTGTGACACACATGACTCCATCTGATCACTCTTCTTGCTGTGCAGCCCCTCTGTGAGACACATGACCCCATCTGATCACTCTCCTTGCTGTGCAGCCCCTCTGTGAGGCACACAACCCCATCTGATCACTCTCCTTGCCGTGCAGCCCCTCTGTAAAACACATGACCCCATCTGATCACTGTTCTTGCTGTGCAGCCCCTCTGTGAGACACATGACCCCATCTGATCACACTTCTTGCTGTGCAGCCCCTCTGTGAGACACATGCCCCCATCTGACCACTCTCCTTGCTGTGCAGCCCCTCTGTGAGGCACACAACCCCATCTGATCACTCTCCTTGCCGTGCAGCCCCCTCTGTGAGTCACATGACCCCATCTGATTACTCTCCTTGCCGTGCAGCCCCTCTGTGGGACACATGACCCCATCTGATCACTCTCCTTGCCGTGCAGCCCCTCTGTGAGAGACATGATCCCATCTGATCACTCATCTTGCCGTGCAGCCCTCTGTGAGACACATGACCCCATCTGATCACTCTCCTTGCCGTGCAGCCCCTCTGTGAGAGACATGATCCCATCTGATCACTCTTCTTGCTGTGCAGCCCCTCTGTGAGACACATGACCCCATCTGATCACGCTCCTTGCCGTGCAGCCCCTCTGTGAGACACATGACCCCATCTGATCACTCTCCTTGCTGTGCAGCCCCTCTGTGAGTCACTATTACCCCTATCTCCTCTGTGAGACACATGAACCCATCTGATCACTCTGCTTGCCGTGCACCCCCTCTGTGAGACACATGAACCCATCTGATCCCTCTCCTTGCCGTGCAGCACCTCTGTGAGACACATGACCCCATCTGATCACTCTCCTTGCCGTGCACCCCCTCTGTGACACACATTACCCCATCTGATCACTCTCCTTGCCGTGCAGTCCCTCTGTGACACACATGACCCCATCTGATCACTCTCCTTGCCGTGCACCCCCTCTGTGACACACATGATCCCATCTGATCACTCTCCTTGCTGTGCAGCCCCTCTGTGAGACACATGACCCCATCTGATCCCTCTCCTTGCCGTGCAGCCCCTCTGTGAGACACATGACCCCATCTGATCACTCTCCTTGCCGTGCACCCCCTCTGTGACACACATGACCCCATCTGATCACTCTCCTTGCCGTGCAGTCCCTCTGTGACACACATGACCCCATCTGATCACTCTCCTTGCCGTGCACCCCCTCTGTGACACACATGATCCCATCTGATCACTCTCCTTGCTGTGCAGCCCCTCTATGAGATACATGACCCCATCTGATCCCTCTCCTTGCTGTGCAGCCTCTATGTGACACACATGACCCCATCTGATCACTCTCCTTGCTCTGCAGCCCTTCTGTGACACACATGACCCCATCTGATCACTCTCCTTGCCGTGCAGCCCCTCTGTGAGACACATGACCCCATCTGATCACTCTCCTTGCCGTGCAGCCCCTCTGTGAGACACATGACCCTATCTGATCACTCTCCTTGCTGTGCAGCCCCTCTGTGAGATACATGACCCCATCTGATCACTCTCCTTGCCGTGCAGCCCCTCTGTAAGACACATGACCCCATCTGATCACTCTCCTTGCCGTGCAGCCCCTCGGTGACACACATGACCCCATCTGATCACTCTCCTTGCCGTGCAGCCCCTCTGTGAGACACATGACCCCATCTGATCACTCTCCTTGCTGTGCAGCCCCTCTGTGAGATACATGACCCCATCTGATCACTCTCCTTGCCGTGCAGCCCCTCTGTGAGACACATGACCCCATCTGATCACTCTCCTTGCCGTGCACCCCCTCTGTGAGGCACATGACCCCATCTGATCACTCTCCTTGCCGTGCAGCCCCTCTGTGAGACACATGACCCCATCTCATCCCTCTCCTTGCCGTGCAGCCCCTCTGTGAGACACATGACCCCATCTGATCACTCTCCTTGCTGTGCAGCCCCTCTGTGAGACACATGACCCCATCTGATCACTCTCCTTGCTGTGCAGCCCCTCTGTGAGGCACACAACCCCATCTGATCACTCTCCTTGCCGTGCAGCCCCTCTGTGAGTCACATGACCCCATCTGATTACTCTCCTTGCCGTGCAGCCCCTCTGTGGGACACATGACCCCATCTGATCACTCTCCTTTCCGTGCAGCCCCTCTGTGAGAGACATGATCCCATCTGATCACTCTTCTTGCCGTGCAGCCCCTCTGTGAGACACATGACCCCATCTAATCACTCTCCTTGCCGTGCAGCCCCTCTGTGAGAGACATGATCCCATCTGATCACTCTTCTTGCTGTGCAGCCCCTCTGTGAGACACATGACCCCATCTGATCACTCTTCTTGCTGTGCAGCCCCTCTGTGAGACACATGACCCCATCTGATTACGCTCCTTGCCGTGCAGCCCCTCTGTGAGACACATGACCCCATCTGATCACGCTCCTTGCCGTGCAGCCCCTCTGTGAGACACATGACCCCATCTGATCACTCTCCTTGCTGTGCAGCCCCTCTGTGAGTCTTATTACCATATCAGATCACACCCCTGACCCTGCAGCTCCTTTGAGAGACACATTACCCATTAGATTGCACCCCTGGCACTGCAGCCCCTCTATGAGACACAATACCACATCAAATCACATCCTTGGTCCTGCAACACCTCTGTGAGACTCATTACCATATCAGATCACACCCCTGGCCCTGCAGCACTTCTGTGAGACAAATTTAGCGGTGCTGAATCTGTTGATGCTCTACATCTTTACATAACTGATAATAATAATTACCCATCAAATCATACTCCTGGTTCTGAAGAGCACATTCCCACATCATATCAAACTCCCCGGTGCTTCGGATATTTGCTAGCCACATACCCACATCAAGTAACACCCCTAACCCTACAGACCATTGTCAGTCACATATTCATATCAGATCAGACACCTAGCCCTGCTGACCATTGTCGGTTACATACTCACATCATATCACACATCTAGCCCTGCTGACCATTGTCGGTTACATACTCACATCTTATCACACATCTAGCCCTACAGACCATTGACCCCATCTGATCACTCTCCTTGCTGTGCAGCCTCTCTGTGAGTCACATGACCCCATCTGATTACTCTCCTTGCCGTTCAGCCCCTCTGTGAGTCACATGACCCCATCTGATTACTCTCCTTGCCGTGCAGCCCCTCTGTGAGTCACATGACCCCATCTGATTACTCTCCTTGCCGTGCAGCCCCTCTGTGAGACACATGACCCCATCTGATCACTCTCCTTGCTGTGCAGCCCCTCTGTGAGGCACATGACCCCATCTGATCACTCTCCTTGCTGTGCAGCCCCTCTGTGAGGCACATGACCCCATCTGATCCCTCTCCTTGCCGTGCAGCCCCTCTGTGAGACACATGACCCCATCTGATCACTCTCCTTGCTGTGCAGCCCCTCTGTGAGACACATGACCCCATCTGATCACTCTCCTTGCTGTGCAGCCCCTCTGTGAGACACATGACCCCATCTGATCACTCTCCTTGCCGTGCAGCCCCTCTGTGAGACACATGACCCCATCTGATCACTCTCCTTGCCGTCCACCCCCTCTGTGAGACACATGAGACCATCTGATCACTCTCCTTGCTGTGCAGCCCCTCTGTGAGACACATGACCCCATCTGATCACTCTCCTTGCCCTGCAGCCCCTCTGTGAGACACATGACCCCATCTGTTCACTCTTCTTGCCGTGCAGCCCCTCTGTGAGACACATGACCCCATCTGTTCACTCTCCTTGCCGTGCAGCCCCTCTGTGAGACACATGACCCCATCTGATCACTCTCCTTGCTGTCCACCCCCTCTGTGAGACACATGACCCCATCTGATCACTCTCCTTGCCGTGCACCACCTCTGTGACACACATGACTCCATCTGCTCACTCTCCTTGCCGTGCAGCCCCTCTGTGAGACACATGAACCCATCTGATCACTCTGCTTGCCGTGCACCCCCTCTGTGAGACACATGAACCCATCTGATCCCTCTCCTTGCCGTGCAGCACCTCTGTGAGACACATGACCCCATCTGATCACTCTCCTTGCCGTGCACCCCCTCTGTGACACACATGACCCCATCTGATCACTCTCCTTGCCGTGCAGTCCCTCTGTGACACACATGACCCCATCTGATCACTCTCCTTGCCGTGCACCCCCTCTGTGACACACATGATCCCATCTGATCACTCTCCTTGCTGTGCAGCCTCTCTGTGACACACATGACCCCATCTGATCACTCTCCTTGCCGTGCAGCCCCTCTGTGAGACACATGACCCCATCTGATCACTCTCCTTGCCGTGCAGCCCCTCTGTGAGACACATGACCCCATCTGATCCCTCTCCTTGCCGTGCAGCCCCTCTGTGAGAAACATGACCCCATCTGATCACTCTCCTTGCCGTGCAGCCCCTCTGTGAGACACATGACCCCATCTGATCACTCTCCTTGCCGTGCACCTCCTCTGTGAGGCACATGACCCCATCTGATCACTCTCCTTGCTGTGCAGCCCCTCTGTGAGGCACACAACCCCATCTGATCACTCTCCTTGCCGTGCAGCCCCTCTGTGAGTCACATGACCCCATCTGATTACTCTCCTTGCCGTGCAGCCCCTCTGTGGGACACATGACCCCATCTGATCACTCTCCTTGCCGTGCAGCCCCTCTGTGAGAGACATGATCCCATCTGATCACTCTTCTTGCCGTGCAGCCCCTCTGTGAGACACATGACCCCATCTGATCACTCTCCTTGCCGTGCAGCCCCTCTGTGAGACACATGACCCCATCTAATCACTCTCCTTGCCGTGCAGCCCCTCTGTGAGAGACATGATCCCATCTGATCACTCTTCTTGCTGTGCAGCCCCTCTGTGAGACACATGACCCCATCTGATCACTCTTCTTGCCGTGCAGCCCCTCTGTGAGACACATGACCCCATCTAATCACTCTCCTTGCCGTGCAGCCCCTCTGTGACACACATGACTCCATCTGATCACTCTTCTTGCTGTGCAGCCCCTCTGTGAGACACATGACCCCATCTGATCACTCTCCTTGCTGTGCAGCCCCTCTGTGAGGCACACAACCCCATCTGATCACTCTCCTTGCCGTGCAGCCCCTCTGTAAAACACATGACCCCATCTGATCACTGTTCTTGCTGTGCAGCCCCTCTGTGAGACACATGACCCCATCTGATCACACTTCTTGCTGTGCAGCCCCTCTGTGAGACACATGCCCCCATCTGACCACTCTCCTTGCTGTGCAGCCCCTCTGTGAGGCACACAACCCCATCTGATCACTCTCCTTGCCGTGCAGCCCCTCTGTGAGTCACATGACCACATCTGATTACTCTCCTTGCCGTGCAGCCCCTCTGTGGGACACATGACCCCATCTGATCACTCTCCTTGCCGTGCAGCCCCTCTGTGAGAGACATGATCCCATCTGATCACTCTTCTTGCCGTGCAGCCCCTCTGTGAGACACATGACCCCATCTGATCACTCTCCTTGCCGTGC
The DNA here is from genome assembly GCF_027579735.1 of Bombina bombina. NCBI lineage: Eukaryota > Metazoa > Chordata > Amphibia > Anura > Bombinatoridae > Bombina > Bombina bombina. The sequence goes on along the minus strand of NC_069505.1, from coordinate 57,713,235 downwards.
AGCCCCTCTGTGAGAGACATGATCCCATCTGATCACTCTTCTTGCTGTGCAGCCCCTCTGTGAGACACATGACCCCATCTGATCACGCTCCTTGCCGTGCAGCCCCTCTGTGAGACACATGACCCCATCTGATCACTCTCCTTGCTGTGCAGCCCCTCTGTGAGTCTTATTACCATATCAGATCACACCCCTGACCCTGCAGCTCCTTTGAGAGACACATTACCCATTAGATTGCACCCCTGGCACTGTAGCCCCTCTATGAGACACAATACCACATCAAATCACATCCTTGGTCCTGCAACACCTCTGTGAGACTCATTACCATATCAGATCACACCCCTGGCCCTGCAGCACTTCTGTGAGACAAATTTAGCGGTGCTGAATCTGTTGATGCTCTACATCGTTACATAACTGATAATAATAATTACCCATCAAATCATACCCCTGGTTCTGAAGAGCACATTCCCACATCATATCAAACTCCCCGGTGCTTCAGATATTTGCTAGCTACATACCCACATCAAGTAACACCCCTAACCCTACAGACCATTGTCAGTCACATATTCATATCAGATCAGACACCTAGCCCTGCTGACCATTGTCAGTCACATACTCACATCATATCACACATCTAGCCCTACAGACCATTGTCAGACACATACTCACATCAGATCAGACACCTAGCCCTGCAGACCATTGTCAGTCACATACTCACATCAGATCAGACACCTAGCACTGCAGACCATGTCAGACACATACTCACATCAGATCAGACACCTAGCCCTGCAGACCATTGTCAGTCACATACTCACATCAGATCAGATACCTAGCCCTGCAGACCATTGTCATTCACATACTCACATCAGATCAGACCACTAGCCCTGCAGACCATTGTCAGTCACATACTCACATCAAATCAGACCACTAGCCCTGCAGACCATTGTCAGTCACATACTCACATCAGATCAGACCACTAGCCCTGCAGACCATTGTCAGTCACATACTCACATCAAATCAGACCACTAGCCCTGCAGATCATTGTCTGACACATACTCACATCAGATCAGACCACTAGCCCTGCAGATCATTGTCAGTCACATACATCAGATCAGACACCTAGCCCTGCAGACCATTGTCAGTCACATACTCACATCAGATCAGACACCTAGCCCTACAGACCATTGTCAATCACATACTCACATTAAGTAACACCCCTAACCCTACAGACCATTGTCAGTCACATACTCACATCAGATCAGACCACTAGCCCTGCAGATCATTGTCAGTCACATACATCAGATCAGACACCTAGCCCTGCAGACCATTGTCAGTCACATACTCACATCAGATCAGACCACTAGCCCTGCAGACCATTGTCTGACACATACTCACATCAGATCAGACCACTAGCCCTGCAGATCATTGTCAGTCACATACATCAGATCAGACACCTAGCCCTGCAGACCATTGTCAGTCACATACTCACATCAGATCAGACCACTAGCCCTGCAGACCATTGTCAATCACATAATCACATCAGATCAGACCACTAGCCCTGCAGACCACTGTTCCCTCTAACGCCAGTTTTGTGAGCCGCCCAGCAGTGAAACAGTTACAGTAATTAGAGCAATTAGCAAACCCCTCACAATGCAGACTGCAAGGTGTAGTTCCCTTATTAACTGTTTCACTGCTGTGCCGCTCACAAAATTGGCCTTAGAGGGAACTCTGCTGCAGACCATTGTCTGACACATACTCACATCAGATCAGACCACTAGCCCTGCAGATCATTGTCAGTCACATACATCAGATCAGACACCTAGCCCTGCAGACCATTGTCAGTCACCTACTCACATCAGATCAGACACCTAGCCCTGCAGACCATTGTCAATCACATATTCACATCAGATCAGACCACTAGCCCTGCAGACCATTGTCATTCACATACTCACATCACATCAGACCACTAGCCCTGCAGACCATTGTCAAGTCACATACTCACATCAGATCAGACACCTAGCCCTGCAGACCATTGTCAGACATATACTCACATAAGATCAGACACCTAGCCCTGCAGACCATTGCCAGACACCTACTCACAGCACAAAACACTGCAGCCTCTCAAGGGGAATAAAGACTAGTGGGTGGATTTATTATGCAGAGGATGCTGCATTCTACGCCCATATTTTAGGCTCACCTGAAACGGACGTTAAGAAGCAGCGGTCATAACTTCTCTTCCACCTTTTTAGGTGGCGGACTGAAATCATCCCGCTCCAATACAACCGTGATGACTGACACCCCCTGCTAGCGGCCTATTGGCTGCGACTGTGCAGGGGCGGTATTGCGCAATCATTTTACAATAAATGCCTGGTCTATTTTACGAATCATTTCTTGAGGGTAGTTATTTTTTCCTACTTTCTCCAAATAGTTCAGAGCAGGACTTGTTTAAATGTGAACCGGTTAAAAGAAGGGGAGTGTATTCAAGGGAGGATTTACAAATATGCTTGAAGGTTTCTAAATACTTGAGAGAGTGCTGGTCTGCTAAAGAAAATGGATGCCCAAGTTCAGAAATGACAGCAGAACAGAGTTTAACTCAAGTACATACGTATACTCAGATGATGGACCCTATATAAGAGTAATTTATATTTTATAATTGTATTTGCTGCCTGCATGAAAATGCTCTGGCACCAAGGCCGGATTGGTCTACCAGGAGATTTCCCGGTGGGCTGCAGCAGCTGGGGCTGGAAAGCTACAATTTAAATGGGTAATTAATGGATGCATTTGGGTTTTAGGTTGCCTATATAACAACAATCTGTCACGTTTTAAAAAAAAAAGTAAACTAATATTATTCAATTCTGAAAACAATATCGGGGGAAGGATTATCCCAATATTCCCAGTGTGCATTCCACTGACTCAACAGAACATAGGGCTGCTCACCAAATTTTCCAGGGCTGCTTTTTATTCCCAGTCCGGCCCTGTCTGGCACTTAAATGATCCATGTCAATGGGGACCATAATGTTATATCTCCCCATTTACATCCCCTCCTTTGCACAGTGGTTATAGACCAGGAACTTTTATATACCTGAGGAAGATATTGTTGCATTGTTTCCTAATATACGCTCGAAGACCCAGAAATTTGCCGTATACACGATGCAGAATTGTCTTCAAATACTCTCTTTCTCTAGGATCCTCGCTGTCAAATAGATCAAGAAGCTGTAGAGACGAGAAAGCAATATGGAATCAATTTAAATCTCATTTGGGTAAGGCCTGAGCTATTTTTTTTTTTTTTTATTAACACTGACTGCATTTTATGGTGCAGGAAAAAAAATAGGACACTTTATAAATAAAAGATAACAGCAAAGAGCATTTGAAATGCAGCAGGAGGAAGATAAAGAGTGGGGCGGGGGTTTAAGAGAATATTTATAGAAAAATTATGAGATCATAAAAAAGAAAGCAAGGAGAGAATTCAGAGAGGGGGAAGGGAGAGAGGATGAGATATCGGATGTTATTTTACAAATAAAGAGTATTTAGGTGCTGTTGATGTGTTTCTTGGATATTTGAAACTACAGTGTTGTCTACATGCATGAAGTAATGGGGGCCAATTTATCATAGAGCGAGCAGACATGATACGATGTAGCGTATCATGTACGCCGCACATCGATAAATGCCTACAGCATACGCTGTCGGGATTTATCATTACACCAGCAGTTCTTGTGAACTGCTAGTGCAATGCAGCCCCCTGCAGATTCGCGACCAATCGGCCGCTAGCAGGGGGTGTCAATCAACCCGATCGTATATGATCGGGTTGATTTCTGTCCGCGGCCTCAGAGCAGGCGGACAAGTTATGGAGCAGCGGTCTTTAGACCGCTGCTTCATAACTTCTGTTCCTGGGGAACCTGAAGGTTCGCACGGAAACAGAGGCTTCAAGCTCCATACGGAACTTGATAAATTTGTCCCATGTAGTGTATCGTTATACTATCAAATACAAACATACTTGGTTGCATTGGGAGCGGTATTAGTAGCAGAAATAGCAAGGTTCTTGTGCCATTTTACAGATCACTAGTTAGGCCTCATCTGGAATACTATGTACAGTTCTGGAGACCACATGGGGACGATTTATGAATGTGCGGGCTCTGTAGCGGATCATGCCCGCCCCACATTGATAAATGCAGACAGCATACGCTGTCGGCATTAATCATTGCACCAGTATTTCTAGTGAAATGCTTGTGCAATGGACATTCACGGCCAATCGGCCGCTAGATCGGATCCGATCGGGATGATTGATGCTCGCTGCCTCAGAGGTGGCGGACGAGTTAAGGAGCAACAGTCTTAGGGCGCTGTTTTTTAACTCTTGTTTCCGGCTCGCGCGGAAACTGCAGTATACGCTGCATAGTAAATCGCCACCATATCTCAGGGGGATATAAATACACTAAAAGCTGTACAAATGAGGGCTACTAAAATGGTACACGGTCTAAAATATAAAATGTAAAAAGAAAGACTCTATGGTCTAAATATGTATAGTTTAGAGGAGAGAAGGGAAAGAGGTGACGATAGAAACCTTCAGATATATGAAGGGACTTGATAAAGTGGAAGTTGAAAGTATTTTCCACAAAAAAGGAAATACAAAACAAGGGGTCACAATCTTAAAGGGACATTATACACTAGATTTTTCTTTGCATAAATGTTTTGTAGATGATCCATTTATAGAGCCTATACAGCTTTATTTTTTTTATAGTTTTGCTTATTTTTTTAAATAAAATTGCGCTGATTTTCAGACTCCTAAACTCCTAAAGTTTTAGAACTAAATTTTTCTCCTGTTTGTGTAAAGAGTCTTTTCATATGCAGAAGAAGGGGGAGGGGGGAAATGTCTGGGTTGTTGCTATAGAACCACTTTCAGTTGGTGTTCCAGCTAACCTTTCAACAGAACTAAACTGGGAGCTTCTAAGCAAGTTTTTAAACGGTTTTATACTGAATTTTTAGATCAGTATCTGTGCATATTATTCTTTATAGTAGTGTCTTTTACATGCAGTTAAATGAAAATTGGTGTTTCATAAGTTAAGTCTTAGGACCACAACTTCTTAAATCTTGTTTGCGGCGAGCCTGAAGGCTCGCCAGGAAACTGCATCATACGCTGCATAGTAAATCGTCCCCAAAGACTGTAAAAGAATTAAAAAATGCCTGGGACATGCATAAGGCTATCCTAAGAAAACAGTAACATGTAATATGGGTAGACTTGATGGGACATGCATAAGGTTATCCTAAGGAAACAGTAACATGTAATATGTGTAGACTTGATGGGACATACATAAGGTTATCCTAAGGAAACAGTAACATGTAATATGTGTAGACTTGATGGGACATACATAAGGCTAACCTAAGAAAACAGTAACATGTAATATGTGTAGACTTGATGTGACATGCATAAGGTTATCCTAAGGAAACAGTAACATGTAATATGTGTAGACTTGATGGGACATGCATAAGGCTATACTAAGGAAACAGTAACATGTAATATGTGTAGACTTGATGTGACATGCATAAGGTTATCCTAAGGAAACAGTAACATGTAATATGTGTAGACTTGATGGGACATACATAAGGCTATACTAAGGAAACAGTAACATGTAATATGTGTAGACTTGATGGGACATGCATAAGGTTATCCTAAGGAAACATTAACATGTAATATGTGTAGACTTGATGGGACATACATAAGGCTATACTAAGAAAATGGTAACATGTAATATGTGTAGACTTGATGGGACATACATAAGGCTATACTAAGGAAACAGTAACATGTAATATGTGTAGAACTTATGGGACATAAATAAGGTAATCCTAAGGAAACAGTAACATGTAATATGTGTAGACCTGATGGGACATACATAAGGTTATGCTAAGGAAACAGTAACATGTAATATGGGTAGACTTGATGGGACATGCATAAGGTTATCCTAAGGAAACAGTAACATGTAATATGTGTAGACTTGATGGGACATACATAAGGCTATACTTAGAAAACGGTAACATGTAATATGTGTAGACTTGATGGGACATACATAAGGCTATACTAAGAAAATGGTAACATGTAATATGTGTAGACTTGATGGGACATGCATAAGGCTATACTAAGAAAACAGTAACATGTAATATGTGTAGACTTGATGGGACATACATAAGGTTATCCTAAGGAAACAGTAACATGTAATATGGGTAGACTTGATGGGACATACATAAGGTTATCCTAAGGAAACAGTAACATGTAATATGTGTAGACTTGATGGGACATACATAAGGCTATACTAAGAAAATGGTAACATGTAATATGTGTAGACTTGATGGGACATACATAAGGCTATACTAAGGAAACAGTAAAATGTAATATGGGTAGACTTGATGGGACATGCATAAGGTTATCCTAAGGAAACAGTAACATGTAATATGTGTAGACTTGATGGGATATACATAAGGCTATACTAAGAAAACAGTAACATGTAATATGTGTAGACTTGATGGGACATACATAAGGCTATACTAAGAAAACAGTAACATGTAATATGTGTAGACTTGATGGGACATACATAAGGCTATACTTAGAAAACGGTAACATGTAATATGTGTAGACTTGATGGGACATACATAAGGCTATACTAAGAAAATGGTAACATGTAATATGTGTAGACTTGATGGGACATACATAAGGCTATCCTAAGAAAATGGTAACATGTAATATGTGTAGACTTGATGGGACATACATAAGGCTATCCTAAGGAAACAGTAACATGTAATATGTGTAGACTTGATGGGACATACATAAGGCTATACTAAGAAAAGAGTAACATGTAATATGTGTAGACTTGATGGGACATACATAAGGTTATCCTAAGAAAACAGTAACATGTAATATGTGTAGACTTGATGGGACATACATAAGGTTATCCTAAGGAAACAGTAACATGTACTATGGGTAGACTTAATGGGCCATACATAAGGTTATCCTAAGGAAACAGTAACATGTAATATGAGTAGACTTGATGGGACATACATAAGGCTATCCTTAGGAAACAGTAACATGTAATATATGTAGACTTGATGGGACATGAATAAGGTTATCCTAAGGAAACAGTAACATGTAATATGGGTAGACTTGATGGGACATACGGTTATCCTAAGGAAACAGTAACATGTAATATGTGTAGACTTGATTGGACATACATAAGGCTATACTAAGAAAACAGTAACATGTAATATGTGTAGACTTGATGGGACATACATAAGGCTATACTTAGAAAACGGTAACATGTAATATGTGTAGACTTGATGGGACATACATAAGGCTATACTAAGAAAATGGTAACATGTAATATGTGTAGACTTGATGGGACATACATAAGGCTATACTAAGAAAATGGTAACATGTAATATGTGTAGACTTGATGGGACATGCCTAAGGTTATCCTAAGGAATCAGTAACATGTAATATGGGTAGACTTGATGGGACATGCATAAGGTTATCCTAAGGAAACAGTAACATGTAATATGTGTAGACTTGATGGGACATACATAAGGTTATCCTAAGGAAACAATAACATGTAATATGGGTAGACTTGATGGGACATACATAAGGTTATCCTAAGGAAACAGTAACATGTAATATGGGTAGACTTGATGGGACATACATAAGGTTATCCTAAGGAAACAGGTACATGTATTATGGGTAGACTTGATGGGACATACATAAGGCTATACTAAGAAAACGGTAACATGTAATATGTGTAGACTTGATGGGACATACATAAGGCTATACTAAGGAAACAGTAACATGTAATATGTGTAGACTTGATGTGACATGCATAAGGTTATCCTAAGGAAACAGTAACATGTAATATGTGTAGACTTGATGGGACATGCATAAGGTTATCCTAAGCAAATGGTAACATGTAATATGTGTAGACTTGATGGGACATATATAAGGCTATACTAAGGAAACAGTAACATGTAATATGTGTAGACTTGATGGGACATACATAAGGCTATACTAAGGAAACAGTAACATGTAATATGGGTAGACTTGATGGGACATGCATAAGGTTATCCTAAGGAAACAGTAACATGTAATATGTGTAGACTTGATGGGACATACATAAGGCTATACTAAGGAAACAGTAACATGTAATATGTGTAGACTTGATGGGACATACATAAGGCTATACTAAGAAAATGGTAACATGTAATATGTGTAGACTTGATGGGACATACATAAGGCTATACTAAGGAAACAGTAACATGTAATATGTGTAGAACTGATGGGACATAAATAAGGTAATCCTAAGGAAACAGTAACATGTAATATGTGTAGACCTGATGGGACATACATAAGGTTATCCTAAGAAAACAGTAATATGTAATATGTGTAGACCTGATGGGACATACATAAGGTTATCCTAAGGAAACAGTAACATGTAATATGGGTAGACTTGATGGGACATGCATAAGGTTATCCTAAGGAAACAGTAACATGTAATATGTGTAGACTTGATGGGACATACATAAGGCTATACTTAGAAAACGGTAACATGTAATATGTGTAGACTTGATGGGACATACATAAGGCTATACTAAGAAAATGGTAACATGTAATATGTGTAGACTTGATGGGACATACATAAGGCTATACTAAGGAAACAGTAACATGTAATATGTGTAGACTTGATGGGACATGCATAAGGCTATACTAAGAAAACAGTAACATGTAATATGTGTAGACTTGATGGGACATACATAAGGTTATCCTAAGGAAACAGTAACATGTAATATGGGTAGACTTGATGGGACATACATAAGGTTATCCTAAGGAAAAAGTAACATGTAATATGGGTAGACTTGATGGGACATGCATAAGGTTATCCTAAGGAAACAGTAACATGTAATATGTGTAGACTTGATGGGACATACATAAGGCTATACTTAGAAAACGGTAACATGTAATATGTGTAGACTTGATGGGACATACATAAGGCTATACTTAGAAAATGGTAACATGTAATATGTGTAGACTTGATGGGACATACATAAGGCTATACTAAGGAAACAGTAAAATGTAATATGGGTAGACTTGATGGGACATGCATAAGGTTATCCTAAGGAAACAGTAACATGTAATATGTGTAGACTTGATGGGATATACATAAGGCTATACTAAGAAAACAGTAACATGTAATATGTGTAGACTTGATGGGACATACATAAGGCTATACTAAGAAAACAGTAACATGTAATATGTGTAGACTTGATGGGACATACATAAGGCTATACTTAGAAAACGGTAACATGTAATATGTGTAGACTTGATGGGACATACATAAGGCTATACTAAGAAAATGGTAACATGTAATATGTGTAGACTTGATGGGACATACATAAGGCTATACTAAGAAAATGGTAACATGTAATATGTGTAGACTTGATGGGACATACATAAGGCTATCCTAAGGAAACAGTAACATGTAATATGTGTAGACTTGATGGGAAATACATAAGGCTATACTAAGAAAACAGTAACATGTAATATGTGTAGACTTGATGGGACATACATAAGGTTATCCTAAGAAAACAGTAACATGTAATATGTGTAGACTTGATGGGACATACATAAGGTTATCCTAAGGAAACAGTAACATGTACTATGGGTAGACTTAATGGGCCATACATAAGATTATCCTAAGGAAACAGTAACATGTAATATGAGTAGACTTGATGGGACATACATAAGGCTATCCTTAGGAAACAGTAACATGTAATATGTGTAGACTTGATGGGACATGAATAAGGTTATCCTAAGGAAACAGTAACATGTAATATGGGTAGACTTGATGGGACATACGGTTATCCTAAGGAAACAGTAACATGTAATATGTGTAGACTTGATTGGACATACATAAGGCTATACTAAGAAATCAGTAACATGTAATATGTGTAGACTTGATGGGACATACATAAGGCTATACTTAGAAAACGGTAACATGTAATATGTGTAGACTTGATGGGACATACATAAGGCTATACTAAGAAAATGGTAACATGTAATATGTGTAGACTTGATGGGACATACATAAGGCTATACTAAGAAAATGGTAACATGTAATATGGGTAGACTTGATGGGACATACATAAGGTTATCCTAAGGAAACAGTAACATGTAATATGGGTAGACTTGATGGGACATACATAAGGTTATCCTAAGGAAACAGTAACATGTATTATGGGTAGACTTGATGGGAAATACATAAGGCTATACTAAGAAAACGGTAAAATGTAATATGTGTAGACTTGATGGGACATACATAAGGCTATACTAAGGAAACAGTAACATGTAATATGTGTAGACTTGATGTGACATGCATAAGGTTATCCTAAGGAAACAGTAACATGTAATATGTGTAGACTTGATGGGACATACATAAGGCTATACTAAGGAAACAGTAACATGTAATATGTGTAGACTTGATGGGACATACATAAGGCTATACTAAGGAAACAGTAACATGTAATATGTGTAGACTTGATGGGCCATACATAAGATTATCCTAAGGAAACAGTAACATGTAATATGAGTAGACTTGATGGGACATACATAAGGCTATCCTTAGGAAACAGTAACATGTAATATGTGTAGACTTGATGGGACATGAATAAGGTTATCCTAAGGAAACAGTAACATGTAATATGGGTAGACTTGATGGGACATACGGTTATCCTAAGGAAACAGTAACATGTAATATGTGTAGACTTGATTGGACATACATAAGGCTATACTAAGAAAACAGTAACATGTAATATGTGTAGACTTGATGGGACATACATAAGGCTATACTTAGAAAACGGTAACATGTAATATGTGTAGACTTGATGGGACATACATAAGGCTATACTAAGAAAATGGTAACATGTAATATGTGTAGACTTGATGGGACATACATAAGGCTATACTAAGAAAATGGTAACATGTAATATGGGTAGACTTGATGGGACATACATAAGGTTATCCTAAGGAAACAGTAACATGTAATATGGGTAGACTTGATGGGACATACATAAGGTTATCCTAAGGAAACAGTAACATGTATTATGGGTAGACTTGATGGGAAATACATAAGGCTATACTAAGAAAACGGTAAAATGTAATATGTGTAGACTTGATGGGACATACATAAGGCTATACTAAGGAAACAGTAACATGTAATATGTGTAGACTTGATGTGACATGCATAAGGTTATCCTAAGGAAACAGTAACATGTAATATGTGTAGACTTGATGGGACATACATAAGGCTATACTAAGGAAACAGTAACATGTAATATGTGTAGACTTGATGGGACATACATAAGGCTATACTAAGGAAACAGTAACATGTAATATGTGTAGACTTGATGGGACATACATAAGGCTATACTAAGAAAACGGTAACATGTAATATGTGTAGACTTGATGGGACATACATAAGGCTATACTAAGGAAACAGTAACATGTAATATGTGTAGACTTGATGGGACATACATAAGGCTAAACTAAGGAAACAGTAACATGTAATATGTGTAGACTTGATGTGACATGCATAAGGTTATCCTAAGGAAACAGTAACATGTAATATGTGTAGACTTGATGGGACATACATAAGGCTATACTAAGGAAACAGTAACATGTAATATGTGTAGACTTGATGGGACATACATAAGGCTATACTAAGAAAACGGTAACATGTAATATGTGTAGACTTGATAGGACATACATAAGGCTATCCTAAGGAAACAGTAACATGTAATATGTGTAGACTTGATGGGACATGCATAAGGTTATCCTAAGGAAACAGTAACATGTAATATGGGTAGACTTGATGGGACATACATAAGGCTATCCTAAGGAAACAGTAACATGTAATATGTGTAGACTTGATAGGACATCAATAAGGCTATCCTTGATGGGACATCCATAAGGTTATACTAAGGAAACAGTAACATGTAATATGTGTAGACTTGATGGGACATACATAAGGCTATACTAAGAAAATTGTAACATTTAAGGGGGTTTGGGTTAGAGTAGGGGTATGTGGGTGGTGGGTTGTAATGTTGGGGGTGGTATTGTGTTTTTTTTTACAGGCAAAAGAGCTGATTACTTTGGGGCATGCCCCGCAAAAAGCCTTTTTAAGGTCTGGTAAGGTAATAGAGCTGTTAACTTTTTTAATTTAGATTAGGGTAGGGAATTTTCTTTTATTTTGAGGGGCTTTGTTATTTTATTAGGGGGCTTAGAGTAGGTGTAATTAGCTTAAAATTCTTGTAATCTTTTTTTATTTTTTGTAATTTAGTGTTTGTTTTTTTTGGTAATTTAGTTTAGTTTATTTAATTGTAGGTAATTGTAGGTACTTGTAGTTAATTTATTTAATTAATTTATTGATAGTGTAGTGTTAGGTTTAATTGTAACTTAGGTTAGGATTTATTTAACAGGTAATTTGGTAATTATTTTAGCTAGGTAGCTATTAAATAGTAAATAACTATTTAATAGCTATTGTACCTAGTTAAAATAAATACAAAGTTGCCTGTAAAATAAATATAAATCCTAAAATAGCTACAATATAATTATTCGTTATATTGTAGCTATATTAGGGTTTATTTTACAGGTAAGTATTTAGTTTTAAATAGGAAGACTTTAGTTAATAATATTTAATTTATTTCGTTAGATTAAAATTATATTTAACTTAGGGGGGTGTTAGGGTTAGGGTTAGACTTAGCTTTAGGGGTTAATACATTTATTATAGTAGCGGCGAGGTCCGGTCGGCAGATTAGGGGTTAATAAGTGTAGGTAAGGTAGCGGCGACGTTGGGGGGGCAGATTAGGGGTTAATAAATATAATATAGGTGTCGGCGATGTTAGGGGCAGCAGATTAGGGGTACATAGGTATAATGTAGGTTGCAGCGGTGTCCGGAGCGGCAGATTAGGGGTTAATAGTGTAATGCAGGTGTCAGCGATAGCGGGGGCAGCAGATTAGGGGTTAATAAGTGTAAGGTTAGGGGTGTTTAGACTTGGGGTACATGTTAGGATGTTAGGTGCAGACTTAGAAACTGTTTCCCCATAGGAAACAATGGGGCTGCGTTAGGAGCTTAACGCTGCTTTTTTGCAGGTGTTAGTTTTTTTTTCTGCCCAAACTGCCCCATTGTTTCCTATGGGGGAATCGTGCACGAGCACGTTTTTCCAGCTAGCCGCTACCGTAAGCAACGCTGGTATTGAGGGTTGAAGTGGCGGTAAATTCGGCTCAACGCTCCCTTTTTGGAGCCTAACGCAGCCCTTCAGAGAACTCTAAATACCAGCGTTGTCTTAAGGGTGCGCTGGAAAAAAAAGCAGCGTTAGCTATGCGGGTCTTTACCGACAAAACTCTAAATCTAGGCGAATGATAATAATAACAATGGTTACTTATATAGCACCAAGAGGTTCCTCAGCACTATAAAAAGTTCAATATACTCTCGGGGTAAACTAACACAAGCCTGCCCTTTGGGCAGGGTGAGACGGGCACCCACCCCTTGTGCTTTGAGGGGCCCATCATCACGGGTGAGGTATGAGAAGGTGCAATGTGCATTCAGTATTTAGTTTATGAAGTGTTTATGGTATCAGGCGGTGTAATATATTGTATTAATCTTTATGTAGGATGGCTATGCATAAGTCAGGGCTGGTTTGAGGGCCCCCACATATGTGTCTAGCCCAGGACTATGCGAATGATAAGGTTGGCCTTGCAGAAGTACAATAAGGGTAGGTTATATTTGTGAAGGTACATTAGTTACTGCATTGCTTAAATTGAAAAACTTAATGAGCGGAATGTGCTGCCCTTGAGCACAATCAGTGATAGGAGCACTTTAACCTCTTAACGACACAACAAACCCTATACATTGCATGTTATTATGGGGGTTTTTTTTATCCCAGTAATAGCACGGTCTTGCCACCAGTTGTGAGACGCGCTATTACAGTTTCCATCTAGCTATAGTGTGGCCTTGCTAGTGGTGGTGAGACCTGCACAAATTAACCCCTTCGATTAAAAATGACAGCCGATGTACAGAGTACGTGGGCTGTCATTAAAGGGTTAATATAAAGTATATTCACTAAAAAGCTCAAACAACACCTTATTTACTGAAGTACAAAGATAACAAAACGGAGATTTCGCATAAACAGCACTCAACTCAGTGGTCGATTATAAGCATCCTAATTTCGTGTGTGATATTGTAAACACTTTTTCACCCCTTGTGAACATCACCGCATCCGTAACTCCTTTTCCATTAGGAGCACTCTGACCCATAGGGCTCCATTTATGAAGAAGCGAATGCTGCTTCAAAAGCCTGTCGCTTCAGCTTCGCTTGAATTGGAAGTTAATAAGCAGTGGTCATAAGGCCGCTGCTTCTTAACCTCTCTGCCACCTGTTAGGTGGCGGATTAAAATAATCCCGATCCCATAGGGATGATTGACAGCCCCTGCTAGGGACTGATTTGTTGCCAGTAAACAGGGGGCGGCATTGCACATGCTTGTGTAATGTTAAATGCAGACTGTGTATACTGATGGCATTTAGCGATGTCACTATAGCCAATAATGTCAGCTCGACATTTAAAGGGACAAACTAGTCCAAAACAAACTCATTATTCAGATAGAGAATGTTTTTAAAAAAAAAATCCAATTTACTTCTATCACCAATTTTGCTTTGTTCTCTTGGTATTCTTAGTTGAAAGCTAAACCTAGGAGGTTCATATGCTAATTTCAAAGCCCTTGAAGGCTGCCTCTTATCTTCAGGGCATTTTGACAGTTTTTCACCACTAGAGGGTGTTAGTTCATGTGTGTCATAAAGATAACACTGTGCTCGCGCACGTGGAGTTCCTAGGAGTCAGTACTTATTAGCTAAAATGCATGTCTGTCAAAAGAACTGAAATAAGGGGGCTGTCTGCAGAGGCTTAGTTACAAGATAATCACAGAGGTAAAAAGTATATTAATATAACTGTTCGTTGTGTAAAACTGGGGAATGGGTAATAAAGGGATTATGTATCTTTTAAAACAATAAATATTCTGGTGTAGACTGTCCCTTTAATAAATCTACCCCATGGAGTGAGTTTCAAGAGAAGCACCTTGGGCGGCTGCAGACTGAGATCAAATTGCAGGGACAATCTTATTCAATCTCATACCCGCTACCAGAACACCGTATCCACACTGTTCTTGTGAGTCAGCCTGGACTTAACATTTTAATGTTTTTGTAATAAATTTGTAGATTTGAAGGATAGCGAGCGGAATGTTCTTTTAATATAAGCTCCCAATCTAGAGGTGACAGAGTGACACAAAAAGATGAGAGAGAGGAAAAATTAAGATACGCGGTTAATGTGAACAGTGAGAAGAAGAAGGAATCTGTAGTAGACTTGTGCATGGCCGAAAAATTTGTTTCGGATCAATTCGAATTCGGGAAAATTCAAATGAATTTGTTTCGTATTCGTTTCGGATTCATTCGGATTTGAATAAATTCGGCTGGATTCAGTTCGGTTTGATTCAGAAATTCGGAATTTCAGTATGTGTTAGGTGGAATGTGCTGTATATTAGACTAGTATTATGTACTGTATTTTAGGTGTAATCCATAGCAGAGTGATATAACCTAATATACTGTGTACAATACTAGTGTAATCCATGGCCATCCGAATGTAACAAATAAATCCGAACTAATTCGGATTTATTCGGTAGATTCGTTACTACCGTAATTCGGAAATTCGAATCGATCCGAATCTCCGAATTTAACAAATTCATCCGAATCGAAACGCACATGTCTAATCTGTAGATGGGAGGATGACTGTAGTAAAACCAACAGGAGAAAGTTACAAAGTGCAAAATGATATTACACTGAAATGTAGGGAGTAATGTAGCAGTGCAAAATGATATTACACTGAAATGTAGGGAGTAATGTAGCAGTGCAAAATGATATTACACTGAAATGTAGGGAGTAATGTAGCAGTGCAAAATGATATTACACTGAAATGTAGGGAGTAATGTAGCAGTGCAAAATGATATTACACTGAAATGTAGGGAGTAATGTAGCAGTGCAAAATGATATTACATTGAAATGTAGGGAGTAATGTAGCAGTGCAAAATGATATTACACTGAAATGTAGGGAGTAATGTAGCAGTGCAAAATGATATTACATTGAAATGTAGGGAGTAATGTAGCAGTGCAAAATGATATTACACTGAAATGTAGGGAGCAATGTAGCAGTGCAAAGAGGAACTGCAAATAATAAAGAAGTTCTGAAGTGTTTGAATACAGCTGCACAGGCCCTCACAGCATATGTGCGTATGCCGCAGAAAAACAGTAATGACTCTAACTAAAAGCATTTTTGCAAATGGAAGTATACTGCAAAACTGCTTCAATTTCATATTGATATTGATATTAATCCTTTAACGACTCATGTCCCTGTACGACATTGGGGTTTAAAGCGTCTGGAAGCGATCCTGATCGCTTCCAGACGCTTTCTGGTTATTGCAGTGATGCCTCGATAGTGAGGCATCCTGCAATAACACTTCTTACCCCTCCGGTGCAGAGAGAGCCACTCTGTGGCCCTCTCTGCACCGGACATCGATGGCTGAAAATCGTTGGTGGGTGGGAGCCAAAGTGGGAGGCGGGTGGGCAGCCATCGATGGCTCTTATGATTAAGAGGGGGGCGGGATCAGGGGCGTGGCCGCCGGGGGCACGCACGGACGCGCGCGTGCACGGGAGATGGCGGGCGGGTGGGAACCGCTGCACTACAGAAAAAAAACAACTTCTAAGTGGGAGAAAGGGGGGAGGGAATGGGTTAATAAGTAGTTGCAAAGGGATCTGGGAGGATGGTCTTTTTGGGGGGGGAGCTACACTACAGAAAATAAAAAATAAAAAAATAAATATATTTTTGTATAAACTGGGTACTGGCAGACAATATGGCACCAAATAAGGTAGATGGGGAGGGTTAGAGAGCTGTTTGGGAGGGGGATCAGGGTGGTTGGGGGCTAAGGGGGGACCTTACACAGAGCATATGTAAATATGCTTTAAAAAAAAAAGAAGAAAAACAGAGATACCTTTTTATTTTAGTACTGGCAGACTTTCTGCCAGTACTTAAGATGGCGGGGACAATTATGGGGTGGGGGAGGGAAGAGAGCTGTTTGGGAGGGATCAGGGGGTGTGATGTGTCAGGTGGGAGGCTGATCTCTACACTAAAGCTAAAATTAACCCTGCAAGCTCCCTACAAGCTACCTAATTAACCCCTGCACTGCTGGGCATAATACACATGTGATGCGCAGCAGCATTTAGCGCCCTTCTAATTACCAAAAAGCAATGCCAAAGCCATATATGTCTGCTATTTCTGAACAAAGGGGATCCCAGAGAAGCATTTACAACCATTTATGCCATAATTGCACAAGTTGTTTGTAAATAATTTCAGTGAGAAACCTAAAATCGTGAAAAATTTAACTTTTTTTTTTATTTGATCGCATTTGGCAGTGAAATGGTGGCATGAAATATACCAAGATGGGCTTAGATCAATACTTTGGGTTGTCTACTACACTACACTAAAGCTAAAATTAACCCTTGAAGCACCCTACATGCTCCCTAATTAACCCCTTCACTGCTGGGCATAATACATGTGTGATGCGCAGTGGCATTTTGCGGCCTTCTAATTACCAAAAAGCAACGCCAAAGCCATATATGTCTGCTATTTCTGAACAAAGGGGATCCCAGAGAAGCATTTACAACCATTTATGCTATAATTGCACAAGTTGTTTGTAAATAATTTCAGTGAGAAACCTAAAGTTTGTGAAAAAATTTGTGAAAAAGTGAACGATTTTATTTATTTGATCGCATTTGGCGGTGAAATGGTGGCATGAAATATACCAAAATGGGCCTAGATCAATACTTTGGGATGTCTTCTAAAAAAAAATATATACATGTCAATGGATATTAAGGGATTCCTGAAAGATATCAGTGTCCCAATGTAACTAGCGCTAATTTTGAAAAAAAGTGGTTATTTATGGCCCTATAACTTGCAAAAAAAAGCAAAGGACATGTAAACATTGGGTATTTCTAAACTCAGGACAAAATTTAGAAACTATTTAGCATGGGTGTTTTTTGGTGGTTGTAGATGTGTAACAGATTTTGGGTGTCAAAGTTAGAAAAAGTGTGTTTTTTTTCCATTTTTTCCTCATATTTTTAATTTTTTTTTGTAAATTATAAGATATGATGAAAATAATGGTATATTTAGAAAGTCTGTTTAATGGCGAGAAAACCGGTATATAATATGTGTGGGTACAGTAAATGAGTAAGAGGAAAATTACAGCTAAACACAAACACCGCAGAAATGTAAAAATAGCCCTGGTCCTTAAGGGAAAGAAATTGAAAAATGGCCTTGTCCTTAAGGGGTTAATGAACTGGCCTTTACAGGGCTATTAAATGCCTCTTTTTCTATGTTAGGAACATTTAGCAATGTTTTTAAAAATATTTTACTAAAACTGTAAAAGTAAAATTTGACTATAAACCCTTGGAAAGTCATATACTGCTTCTATGTAAAACTATAATGACTGTATACCCAAGAGAGTTTAGAAAATATAAGTTTATTTTAAAACAATCACTATATCAATTAAAGGGATATGAAACCCATTTTTTTTTTCTTTCAGGATTCAGATAGAGCATGCAATTTTAAGCAACTTTCTAATTTACTCCAATTATCAATTTTTCTTCATCCTCTTGGTAGCTTTATTTGAAAAAAAAAAAGGAATGTAAGCTTAGGAGCTGGCCAATTTTTGGTTCAGCACTTGCTGATTGATGGCTACATTCCTGTTTTTTGAATAAAGATAGCAAGAGAATGAAGAAAAAATGATAATAGGAGTAAATTAGAAAGTTGCTTAAAATTGCTGCTGTATCTGAATCATGAACAAAAAAAATATGTGGTTTCGTATCCCTTTAACGTACAATTATGTTTCAACAGGAAAATAATCTATTACCATATTAGTTTTAATTTGCTTGAGATGATTTCAAATCAAAACATATTTAAACATTTTCATATGGAAAAAAATAAACTTCTTGGCACCAAAACCTAGCACTTATTTCTTTCCTTTCTTAAGCATTTACTTCGGTCGTGTTATATTATTTGGCTTAACAAAGTATACAATTGTTCAGATACATTTACTCTTCTGTTAAACAGAACCCCCTTTGGCAGTACATTGCACAAGTTGACTTCTCTTACAATAAAGAATCATTTTCTTTAATACAGACAAAACCTAATTTCCGTAATCACAAAAGGGACGTCTTGTCAATTAGAAATGACTTGTAATTAAATCTTAATAGTTCTCAGTAGACAATGAATATATTATTTGCTGTCGATATTTTCTCCTGACAATTCTTCTTTTTTGGGTAAAAAAAATTGATATAAACATAAATATTGTGTTTTTCTTTATTACGAGTGGAGCGTTAACATTTATGAGCAAGTGAAAAGGGGTTATCGCAGTAGTTGGTGTACGCTTGGCTTTTCACTTGTATTAAAAGTTGAAAGTAAACGCGCAATTCAAGTTAATGTGACCACAGATCTGTGGTTAACTGTTTTGCGAAACAAAATAGTGTCACAAAACATATCAAAATACATTACAAAGTACAGTTACACTCATAATAACACTCAGCTAGATTACGAGTTTGGTGTTATGAGTGAAAAAGCAGCATTATGGCCCATAACGCTTCATTTATCCTAACGCTGCTATTACAAGTCTTGTCGGCATAGCTGTACCGCACACCTTTTAGTCAGTCACGCAACGTCAGTACCGCACTTTTAAAAATGTCCTTTTTCAATAGGACTCCCATAGCGCCGGTATTACGAGTTTGCCTGGGAGGCTAAAAGGTGAGCGGTACACCCTATACCAACAAGATTCGTACCGCGATCTGAAAGTCAGTAGTTATGAGTTTTACGTTACAAAGCTGTAACATAAAACTCATAACTAAAGTGTTACAAAGTGCACTAACACCCATAAACTACCTATTAACCCCTTAACTGAGGCCCTCCCGCATTGCAAACACTATAATATACTTATTAACCCCTAATCTGCTGCTCCGGACATCGCCGCCACTATTAAAATGTATTAATCCCTATTCCTCCGCTCCCCAACATCGTCGCCACTATAATAAACCTATTAACCCCTAAACCGCCACCCTCCCGCATCGCAAACACTATTTAAATATTATTAACCCCTAATCTGCCGTCCGCCCCCCCCGCTATAATAAACCTATTAACCCCTAAACCGCAAGCCCCCCACAACAAAATATACTTAAATAAACTATTAACTCCTAAACCTAACGACCCCCTAACTTTATATTAAAATTACAAATTCCCTATCTTAAATTAAAACTTACCTGTCAAATTACAAAAATTAATTTTAAATTAACAATTAAACTAATATTATTCTGAAACTACAATTAAACTAACTGCCAATTAAAAAAACCTAAAATACACATTAAAAAAATCCTACCACTCTAAATATTACAAAGTAACTAATTACAAAAAAATATATCTAAATTACAAAAAATAAAAAAATAAAAATTACCAAAAAATAAGCCAATAAGATTGAACTCTCATTCTATTGGCTGATTGGAACAGCCAATAGGATGAGAGCTCAATCCTATTGGCTGATTGGAACAGCCAATAGGATTTTAGCAGCTTTAAATCCTATTGGCTGAAATCTTTCAGCCAATAGGAATGCAAGGGACGCCATCTTTGATGGCATCACTTGCATTGAAGTTCCAGTGTACGGTAGAGACGGTATGAAGAGGATGCTCCACGCCGGATGTCTTCAGGATGGACCCGCTCCGCGCCGGATGGATGAAGATAGAAGATGCCGTCTGGATGAAGACTTCTTGCCCCCTGGATGAGGACATCGCCGGCTGGATGAAGATGGAAGAGGCCGCCTGGATGAAAACTTTTTGCCACCTGGATGAGGACTTTGCTGGCTGGATGGATCCTTCAAGCGGGACTTCAATAACTGTAAGTGGATCGTCGGGGGTTAGTGTTAGGTTTTTTTAAGCATTTTTTGTGTGGGTTTTTATTTTAGCTTAGGGTTTGGGCTTTTCATAAAAGAGCTGATTGCCCTTTTCAGGGCATGGCAAAAGAGCTAAATGCCCTTTTAAGGGCAATGCCCATACAAATGCATTTTTAAGGGCAATGCCCATACAAATGCCCTTTAAAGGGCAATGGTTAGCTTAGGTTATTTTAGATAGTTATTTTATTTGGGGGGTTGGTTGGGAGGGTGGTGGGTTTTACTTTTGGGGGAGTGTTTGTATTTTTTTTTTACAGGTAAAAGAGCTGATATCTTGGGGCAATGCCCCACAAAAGACCCTTTTAAGGGCTATTGGTAGTTAATTGTAGGCTAGGGTTTTTTTATTTTGGGGGGGGGGGGGGTTATTTTGCTAGGGCTATTAGATTAAGTGTAATTGGTTTTTATTTTTGATAATTTGTTTTTTTTTTTTTTTTTTTTTTTTTTTTTTTTTGTAATTTTAATTAATTTTAATTTTAGTAATTTTAGTGTTTTTTTATGTTAGGTTTTAGTGTAAGGTAGGTTAGGTTTTATAATTGTAACTTTAATTTAGCTGTATTTAAATTATGTTAAAGTTAGGGGGTGTTATGTAGGGGGCGGCGATGTTAGGGGCAGCAGATTAGGGGTTAATACCTGTATGTAGGTGGCAGCGATGTTAGGGGCAGCAGATTAGGGGTGTTTAGACATGGGGTTTATGTTATGGTGTTAGGTTTTTACATTAAATGTATTTTCCCCATAGACATCAATGGGGCTGCGTTACAGAGCGTTTCATTCCGCGATCGCAGGTGTTAGACTTTTTTTGGTTTTTTTGGCCAGCTCTCCCAATTGATGTGTATGGGGAAATCTTGCACGAGCACGTAACAGCAGCGCTTGTTTTCGGTGCGGTATGGAGCTCAACGCCACCATATCTCCCGCACAAGCCTCCTTTTTTTAAAATCATAATACCAGCGCTATAAGAGGTTGAAATAACACCACTTTTGTGGCGGTCGTTAAAAACCCTATAGCGCTCAAAACTTCTAGGGCTCGATCCGATATAAATCGTCGCCCGCAAAAGCCGGCAACGCCAAAATCTGCGCGGGTTTGGTATCCTATATACGGCGTAACCTAGAAGTTACGCCCGTATATTTCTGATGTCAGCCGTAGTTTTTTTGGCCATAGGCAGGTATACCAAACCAGCGCAGTTTGGTATCCAATATACAGCGTAAGGACTTACGTGGCGAAAATTGAGAAATCTTACTCCATTTTCACCTCGCCACAAAAAGCAACCGTAAGAAGCCTTACGCTGACTATTGGAGCCCCGTAACTACCTAAACTACCTGCAAAATAAAACCTAACACCTAACGCATGCGCAATGTCTATCTACCTGTCAACCGCGATCCCCCACCGCAATCCCTAATAAAGTATTTAACCCCTAAACCGCCGCTCCCGGTCCCCGCCACCATCTACATAAACTAACCCCCTACTGTGAGCCCCTAAAACCGCCACCATCTAACTGATCTATCCCCTAATGTGAACCCCTAAAACCACCGCCATCTACCTGATCTATCCCCTAATCTGACCCCTTACACCGCCGCCATCTACCTTATCTATCCCCTAATGTGAACCCCTTACACCGCCGCCATCTACCTTATCTATCCCCTAATCTGACCCCTTACACCGCCGCCACCTATATAAAAATTATTAACCCCTAATCCAATCCCCCTATACCGCCGCCAGCTATATTAATATTATTAACCCCTAATCTAATATCCCTAAAGTAATAAGCTCTATTACCAGCCCTTAAAAGGGCCTTTTGCGGTGCTTTGCCCCAAAGTAAACAGCTCTTTTGCCCTATAACCTGCCCTCCCTACACCGCCGCCACCTATATTAATAGTATTAACCCCTAATGTAAGCCCCTTACACCGCCGCCATCTATATTAAAATTATTAACCCCTAATTTAATCTACCTACCCCGCCGCCAGCTATATTATCTATATTAACCCTAAGTATATTATAGTTAATATAGTTATTACATTATATATATTAACTATATTAACCCTAATTATATTAGGGTTAATATAGTTAATATAGTTACTATAGTATTTATATTAACTATATTAACTCTATCTAACCCTAACACCCCTAACTAAATTCCTATTAAATAAATCTAATTCATATTATAAACTAAAATATTCCTATTTAAATCTAAATACTTACCTATAAAATAAACCCTAAGATAGCTACAATATAATTAATAATTACATTGTAGCTATGTTAGGGTTTATATTTATTTTACAAGTAAATTGTTTATTATTTTAACTAGGTATAATAGCTATTAAATAGTTATTAACTATTTAATAGCTACCTAGTTAAAATAATTACCCAATTACCTGTAAAATAAATCCTAACCTAAGTTACAAATACACCTACACTATCAATAAATTAAATAAACTACAAATATCTATCTAAAAATACAATTAAATAAACTAAACTAAATTACAAAAAAAAAACACTAAATTACAAAAAAAAAAGATTACAGCAATTTTAAGCTAATTACACCTATTCTAAGCCCCCTAATAAAATAATAAAGCCCCCCAAAATAAAAAATTCCCTACCCTATTCTAAATTATAAAATACTCAGCTCTGTACCAGCCCTTAAAAGGGCTTTTTGCGGGGTATTTACCCCAAGTTAACAGCTCTTTTGCCTGTAAAAAAAAAAGAACACAACACCCCCCCCCAACATTACAACCCACCACCCACATACCCCTATTCTAAACGCACCCAAACCCCCCTTAAAAAAACCTAACACTACCCCCCTGAAGATCTCCCTACCTTGTCTTCACCCAACCGGGCCGAACTCCTCATCCGATCCGGGCGATGTCTTTATCCAAGCGGCAAAGAAGAAGTCTTCATCCCGGCGATGTCTTTATCCAAGCGGCAGCAAAGTCTTCTTCCATCCGGCGGCATCTTCCATCAAGCGGCATCTTCAATCTTCTTTCTTCGGTCCTCCGAATCAGAGCATCCATCCCGGCCGACGACTGAACGACGAATGAGGTACCTTTAAATGACGTCATCCAAGGATTCTATCAGCCAATCGGAATTAAGGTAGGAAAAATCTGATTGGCTGATTGAATCAGCCAACCAGATTGAGCTCGCATTCTATTGGCTGATCGGAACAGCCAATAGAATGCAAGTTCAATCTGATTGGCTGATTGGTTCAGCCAATCGGATTGAACTTGAATCTGATTGGCTGATTCAATCAGCCAATCAGATTTTTCCTACCTTAATTCCGATTGGCTGATAGAATCCTATCAGCCAATCGGAATTCGACGGACGCGATCTTGGATGACATCATTTAAAGGTACCTCATTCGTCGTTCAGTCGTCGGCTGGGATGGATGCTCCGCGTCGGAGGAGCGAAGAAAGAAGATTGAAGATGCCACTTGATGGAAGATGCCGCCGGATGGAAGAAGACTTTGCTGCCGCTTGGATAAAGACATCGCCGGGATGAAGACTTCTTCTTTGCCGCTTGGATAAAGACATCGCCCGGATCGGATGAGGAGTTCGGCCCGGTTGGGTGAAGACAAGGTAGGGAGATCTTCAGGGGGGTAGTGTTAGGTTTTTTTAAGGGGGGTTTGGGTGCGTTTAGAATAGGGGTATGTGGGTGGTGGGTTGTAATGTTGGGGGGGGTGTTGTGTTCTTTTTTTTTTACAGGCAAAAGAGCTGTTAACTTGGGGTAAATACCCCGCAAAAAGCCCTTTTAAGGGCTGGTACAAAGCTGGGTATTTTATAATTTAGAATAGGGTAGGGAATTTTTTATTTTGGGGGGCTTTATTATTTTATTAGGGGGCTTAGAATAGGTGTAATTAGCTTAAAATTGCTGTAATTTTTTCATTTTTTTATTTAGTTTTTGTTTGTTTTTGTAATTTAGTTTAGTTTATTTAATTGTATTTTTAGATAGATATTTGTAGTTTATTTAATTTATTAATAGTGTAGGCGTATTTGTAACTTAGGTTAGGATTTATTTTACAGGTAATTGGGTAATTATTTTAACTAGGTAGCTATTAAATAGTTAATAACTATTTAATAGCTATTATACCTAGTTAAAATAATTAACAATTTACCTGTAAAATAAATATAAACCCTAACATAGCTACAATGTAATTATTAATTATATTGTAGCTATCTTAGGGTTTATTTTATAGGTAAGTATTTAGATTTAAATAGGAATATTTTAGTTTATAATATGAATTAGATTTATTTAATAAAAATTTAGTTAGGGGTGTTAGGGTTAGATAGAGTTAATATAGTTAATATAAATACTATAGTAACTATATTAACTATATTAACCCTAATATAATTAGGGTTAATATAGTTAATATATATAATATAATAACTATATTAACTATAATATACTTAGGTTTAATATAGATAATATAGCTGGCGGCGGGGTAGGTAGATTAAATTAGGGGTTAATAATTTTAATATAGATGGCGGCGGTGTAAGGGGCTTACATTAGGGGTTAATACTATTAATATAGGTGGCGGCGGTGTAGGGAGGGCAGGTTATAGGGCAAAAGAGCTGTTTACTTTGGGGCAAAGCCCCGCAAAAGGCCCTTTTAAGGGCTGGTAATAGAGATAATTATTTTAGGGGGATTAGATTAGGGGTTAATATAGATACTATAGCTGGCGGCGGGGTAGGGGGATTAGATACTGGTTAATATAGTTTAATATCGCTGGCGGCGGGGTAGTAGCTCACATTAGGGGGTAGGTAACATAGATGGCGGCGGTGTTAGGGCTCACTTTAGGGGGTTATAGATTTAATATAGCTGGCGGCGGGGTCCAGGAGCGGCAGTTTAGGGGTTAATAACTTTATTAGGTGGCGGCGGGGTCCGGGAGCGGCGGTTTAGGGGTTAATACATTTTTTATTGTTAGGATAGTGAGGGGGGATAGCGGATAGAGGGTTAGACGTGTCGGGCTTACTTGGGGGAGGCGTGTTAGACAGTACGGGAGATTTAGACTTTAGTCAGGTTTTGTAGGCGCCGGCAGTTTCTAAAGTGCCGTAAGTCACTGGCAACTCCAGAAATTTGTACTTACGCAGATTTCTGGACATCGCTGGTTTATCCGACTTAGGCCAGTTTAGCAACTGCCGGCGGAGTTTATAGGATAGCTCGAGTTGCGAGCTGAAACTACGGGCGGCGGGGGTTCTCTCGCTTGCGCCGCAAACTACGCCGTATATCGGATCGCGCCCCTAGCTTTTTGACTAATAAAAAATATTTTAAAAAATTGCAGAAAAAGTTATAAGGGCTCAAAGATATGAAGATATGAGGTCTCAGGTATTAGAAAAAAAAGGTAGGCAATATGTATTTACATATATATATATATATATATATATATATATATAAACACATAAGTACATATGTACACACACATATATCTATATATATATATATATATATATATATATATATATATATATATATATATATATATATATATCTATATCTATATCTATATATATATATATCTCTCTATATCTCTATATCTCTCTCTCTCTCTCTCTCTCTATATATCTATATATATATATATATATATATATATATATATATATATATATATATATATATATATAGGTATAAATATATATGTGTGCGAAAACCATCATATATAAGTAGAAATATGTATTTATGAATAAATAGAACTCGCGAGTAGGGTGTTTTTTTCCACTTTTTTTTTGCTCTATTGACTTCTATAGGGGAATATCTTATCGCATGGGCCATATTGTAAGTACAGCTTTTTTCACTCGTCAGTTTAACACTCGAGCTAAAATTGTTTACATTGAACTTGTAATATGAGTGCAATACGACAGGAGCCAAAAGCTTACTTCTAGCACAGTTAACGCTTGACTGAAAATTTACAATAGCCCCATAGCACTAAGAAGTAAAACATATTTTTGCTGTATTTCACATTATTTATTATTAATTATTATTATTATTTTGACTAGTAGTGCTTTATTATCTCTAACTGGTAGACTATACTGGTACTTTTATATCCCAGCAGGGGCAGCCTATACTGTGGGTAAAATAGGGCATGTGCACGTGCAGAGGGCCCGGCACATAGGGTGGCCCATCAGTGGTATTGGCCAGGGAGCGCATCGGCCCCACCTGTATAATGTAATATCCCCCTTTATCCCCCCCAGTCATCCTGAAGCTGCTCCTGGTGCGCCACCTCTGCGCACAACCACAGCTGGTTACATGAGCAAGCACAGCGCCAACAGCTTTGCCAGTGGTTAAAAAATTGGGCAATAAATAAACAGTAATGTGGGACCCCTGTGCCTGGTCCTGGTGTGTGGACCCTGTGGGAGGTCTGTTTCCCTGGGGGCCCTGGAGTCTCTTCTGGTGAGGGTGGTGGAGCAGGTGATCAAGGGCCCTTCCCTAATTTTTGCCTGGGGGCCCTGGATGATCTCAGTCCACCCTTGTATCCCAGTATGCCTTTTAATGTTTATATATACACAGGGCTAGAGCATTACATTAGTCTGCTGCTAGTCCCAAATAAGTAAAATAAATTACAGGGAAATTGAAGGAAATGTAACCTTTCTCCACCATATTTTACAATGAGCAGAATAACAAGTTTTGTGCACTGACTGGTAAACTACAGTAATGTATATCTTGTCTGCCTTTCTGTCGATCTGTTTGTCTGCCTGTCTCTCTGTTGTTTGTCTGTCTCTCTGTCTGATCTTAATAACATATGCATACTCACCATGAGGACAAACTTCTGATCAACATATCTTTTGGCCAAAGACGGTTGGAAATCTTGACTCTCCAGGAATCGGAGAAAGAATTCATATACCAGCTGCGGACAAAAACAGAGATAAGGAGAAGAATATACATATAAAGAGAGAAAGATAAGTTTATAAAATGAGAAGCAAGAGATTTTGGATAGAAAGTCGTGTAGAGGACAAAAAAAGATGTCATTGGTGCAAAACAAAGGGAAGAAGGAGTGAGATATAAATGGTTAGTTTGGTGTAAAGGATGAGACGTAACATGAGAAGGTAGAGGCTGAAAGGTCAACAATATGATGGAAGCACTTGAGTGCATGGGGGAGGAAGAAGAGATAATTGTAGAGTTGTCATTATCAGTAGACATTAGGCTGTGCAGTTGGTATAATATGTCATTGAAAGTGAAGTGCCACATATTTTACCTGCAGATGCGGCCAAGATGGCTCGAAGTTTGGCTCATCCTCTTCTGGGTCAAACTCTGGATTATCAGTCGGAGGTAATGTCCGAAATATATTCACTGATATCTGTGTGAGAAAGATGAATAGGTTACACTATCACCCTGTAACTGGAGGGAGAAAATGTCTAAAATAATTTGTTCATGATATCCTGCTGCAATTCGACAGACTCATAGATCACCCTGTATGTGTCACCCTGTGCTGAGAGGGACAAATGCCTAGATCCCCCCATCTGTGTCACCCTGTGCTGAGAGGGACACATGCCAAGATCCCCCCAGCTGTGTCACTCTATGCTGAGAGGGACAAATGCCTAGATCCCCCAATCGGTGTCACTTTGTGCAGAGAGGGACAAATGCCTAGATCCCCCCATTTGTGTCACCTTGTGCTGAGAGGGACAAACACCTAGATCTCCCCAATGGGAGGGAAATACTTATTACTCCCTTCTGTCTGTGTCTCTCTGCTATTGGAGGAGCAGACTCAAAACTCCCTTCTAAGCCACCCTGCAATGGGAGGGACATACTTATAACGCTCTTCTGTCTGAGTCACCCTGTTAAGGGAGGGACAGACTAATAGCCCCCTTCTGTCTGAGACAGTCACTCTGAAATGGGAGGGACAGATACATAGTTCCCTTCTGTCTAAGGGCCTGATATTCAAAATGTCTGCGCTCAAGTGAGATAATCTAAGAAATCTTATCAGTATGGAGAGGTCCCTAAATAAATGTTAGAAACACATATTTTAATTTGAAAGATATTTATCTCACTATGCAGGTTTTGTATGAGAAGGAGAGACACCTGCATTATAAGGTCTAAAAAAAAAAAACAATCGCAAAGATTTTGCAACATTTGTGTCTATGCCTGCAAGGTTTGAAAATCTGGCCCTAAGTCAGAATACAGTCAGAGGGACACAGCCCCCTTCTGTCTGTGTCACCCTATGATAGATGGGACATATATATATATTCCTTCTGGCTGTGTCACCCTATGATAGATGGGATATACCCGTATTTTTTGCTCCATAAGACGCACCTGACCATAAGACGCACCTAGTTTTTAGAGGAGGAAAACAAGAATAAAAATATTCTGAATCAAATGGTGTAGTAAACTATTTAATAAACTAATAACAGCAGTCAACAGTGGAAGAAAGAGCCATCATCCTATATGAAGCATGGTTAGCCTTGCAAATCCTGCAGTCTGCCCTTTCTATTCTTAGAATTACAAGATAAACATTTTTCAGAACAGGTGTAGCTTAGCCAGAGGAGGCTGTTCCTAACTACAACATATCTGGGAGTCGGCTCTGTTAGTTGTTCTCAGGTATGTGGGTCCTATTCAGTGAGTTTTCTATACAAGCAGTGCTGAGGAACTCGTCTCCAATACAAAGCATAGGTGGCTAAACTAATTAGCAGGGCTGACCTGAAAACCTGGACTGGATCTACCAGCAGAAATGTGGGGTCTTCTTTTTCAAGCAAGAGCCAGACTATGTTGTTTTTTAAAAAAATTGTATTTCTTTTCAATGACCATGAACACTTCACTTTATACTAACTTTATGTCACATATACAGTCATCGGCTGGCAGTGGCACAGACAGTTGAGTTACTGAGTATAGCCTCCTTACCAGTGCAAAGTCTTCTTCTTGTATGATTCAGAAGTAGCGCGCACAGCTGGTAAGCCACTCCCACACTCAGTCACGGCACGCATGTTCCCAGACAGTCTGACACTCAGAGACAGTGCTGCGCAATACGTAAGGTTAGTGTACAGTACGCACAGCCTCAGGAGGGCAGGAGATAACTTGACGTTGAGAAAATGACGTTGCTTGCGCGAGCGAAGTGAAAATGTTAAAAACCGGCTGGGTGGCTATCACATTCGCTCCATAAGACGCACAGATATTTCCCCTTACTTTTGAAGGGGAAAAAAGTGCGTCTTATGGAGCGAAAAATACGGTATATATGTGTATATATATATATATATATATATATATATAGAAAGCAAAAGAATGCACTCTCAGGACTTTTCCACAAAAAAACCAATTTAATGGAACGTTTTCGGGGTTCACAACCCCTTCATCAGCATGCAAAACAAACAAAATTCAACTCATTTATAGTGTTACATATCAATTACATCATATCAACCTTAGTGTCCCTCCAAAGGAAAAGTGCGCCAATTTTTCGAGTTTGGAACGCATATTGCGTTCCACAGTGCTATCCGGAACCGGAAGTTGTATTACCTCACTTCCGGTTTACGGATTCAACAAACCAAACATGAAATTAAAAATGAAATAGTGTACTCTACAATTTCAAACGTGTTAAAGTGACATACTAATTTGTGGGACTTATTGTAGCAAAAATGTGCCGCATTATAATAAGTGCCAAGAAAATTCGTGATAGAAATACGTTGACAAATGTTGCTACATCCGGTCGGCATAGAAACGGTAACTATGGTAATCATATACAATTCTGAGTACCAAAAGATGCCAAAATTTACAATAGTATGTCAGCTGAATGAAGCAACAACTTTCATAGTGTCAAAAAAATAGCGTGCACTCAAATTATATACAATCATATTGTATATATAAAGAATGATTAAAAATAAGATAGTTATAAAAAAAACTAAAAATTAAAAATTGAACCTTATGGCAGTACCATTAATTGGAATGGCAAGATACAAATGTAATGTTGCAAATATGATTGCTATGGCTTGCAGTGTATCGCCAGTATATTGCAACAGAGTGGCATTAAACATGTGTATCATGAATATCAAATTAGAGCAATATTCAGAAGGATGAATATATATAGCAGTGTTATAGGACTTTGTTATTGTATCTTAAGGGCACCATTTTCACTTGAATTAAGCCTTGGCCATTAAGGGGTTATAGCTTGCAATGGCCAAAATGTGAATATTTGTGCCAAATGGGGCGGATTTTATTAACCTTATTTGAGAATTCTAGCCCCAAGTATAGTTATAAAAAAACAGGGATATTTGAGAAAAGGTAATAAAGATAAGGATCATGGACATATATGGCTCATACAGATACTATCCATCTCTGGAACTTATCCAGGTGGATGTGACTTTTAAGTGTCCGTTTTTTGGACTGGTGGTGCATGTGAAGAAAATGGGTAATGGCTCTTGGCGGACCAGGCTTCCACAGAGAAGGTGGAGACAGATGTCCCCCCTAAACCATGCCGTTAGGCGCACAACACTTGCCCCTACAACTAGGGGAAAATGAAATGTGTGCCAAAACGGAGCCACCATGTCCACCTGGCATACCCCAAGTATGTAGCACCCCAGTTGTTAATCACATTATGCTCTTAAAGTCCGGCATGGTGTTCAGGCCACCAGGTTGTATTGTGCCTAATCTGAACATCCACTGGGCCTCTCGTCTCAGGAGTTGCTTGTTCCGGTCGCCACCCCGATCCAATGGGGGTATGTGGTCGATTAGAATGTAGCGGATGGAGGATACTGAGTGTCCCTTGTAAGCGCAATGTCGCGCTACTGGCTGTTCGGAATCGCCATTTTTAAGTGCTGTCCTTATGGCGTGGCGATGATTGGCCATACGCTCACGAAGTGTGCCAGAGGTCTTGCCTATGTAAAAGCAGGAACATGGGCAAAACAATAAATATATAACGTGAGTGGTGGTACACGTTATAGAGTGCAGGATAGAGAATGTTCGATTGGTATGCGGGTGATGGAAAACTTTAGTACCCACTAGGCCATTGCACGTTGTGCAGCCCAAACAACGATAAGAGCCCCTAATATTCCTTTTCATCCCAGTTGAATAACACTGTTTGGGGTCCATTTTCACCAGCAGGTCTTTGAGATTAGTTCCCCTCTTGAACCCAACCATAGGTCGTAGGTTATGAGTAAATGTGAGTTTAGGGTCTGAAGCCATGATTGGCCAGTGTTGTCGGAGAATTTGGCCAGTATTTTTTGTCACTGGAGTAAAAGTAGTGGACATGATGAGCTTGTCACTAGCGTCCCTCTTGGGTTTAGGTGTAATTAATTCTGTCTGTGTAAGTCTTGAAACAGATTCCATAGCCTCATGGATTATCGGGATCTTGTAGCCCCTGTTCTGGAACTTCTCACCCACTTCTTTCAATTGGGAGACCCCCGTTACAGGGTTCGAATTGTTGCGCATTGTTCTTATGCATTGTGATTTTACAATGCCCTTTAGTAGGGCTGGGGGATGGCAACTATCTGCCCTTAATATAGAGTTGCGGTCGGTAGGTTTATGATACAATGTGGTTCCTAAATGGTTAGAATCCTTGAAAACTGTCAAGTCTAAGAAATGAATGGATGAAGTATTAGCTGTCATCTTAAACTTGACGTTGTTAGTCGTGTTATTAAACACATCAAACCATTTGTGGAGTTCCTCCAGGCCCCCTCGCCACACCAAGAAAATGTCATCTATATATCTGTAATAACAGATAATAGATACATTCTGCGTATTCCACAGGTACATGTTTCCAAATTGTGACATGTAAATATTGGCGTACGAGGGGGCCATGGAGGAACCCATGGCTGTGCCAGCAGTTTGCAAATAATAACTGTTTTCGAACCGAAAATAGTTTTTGAACAGACAGAATTCAATGAGGGACAATAGAAATCCTACTGGGGGACCCTCATAAAGGGGGTTACCCGTGAGGTGTTCCTGTATAGCCTTAAGTCCGTCAAGATGAGGTATAATGGTATACAGACTGTTGACATCCAGAGTGACGAGTAAATCATCTGGCTGGATGTCAACAGTCCGTATTTTACGAATGAAATCATTCGTATCCATAACGTAAGACCGTGTTTCCTTCACCACTGGCTGTAAGAGTATGTCCACATATTGTGCTATAGGTTGGGTGAGTGACTCCCTGGCTGACACAATAGGACGTCCCGGTGGGTGGTCTAATGTTTTATGGATTTTGGGGATTGAATATAAAATGGGTATCTTGGGGTATGTGGTGATGCAAAAGTCACGAATGTGCTCAGTTATGTGCCCATGTTCAAATCCCAATTCAATCAATTTGTCAAGTTGTATTTTAAATTGTGTAGTGGGGTCAGAAGTTAGCAATTTATATGTCTGGGTGTCTGATAATTGCTTCAGGATGTCCTCTCTATAATCGCTGTAATCTAAAAGGACAATGGCCCCGCCCTTATCGGCGGGCCTTATGACTATAGAGGAGTCATTCTGGAGAGTTTTAATAGCCTTCAATTCATCTCTTGAGAGATTATGTTTCCATAATGTATCTTTTCTTTCTGTATCCAAGTCCTGTGTTATCAACCTCAAAAATGTTTTAGTACTTGGACTGCTATTGCTTGGTTCAAAAGAGCTGGGTACATTACATTTAAGTTCAATATGGGACTTCTGTACAGACGAATCCTTGTTTTGAAAGAATTCTTTGATCTTAAGGGATCTGTTTAATTTGTAAAGGTTTAATCTGTCACGGTCTCGGGGAGGGGGAGGCACTACAGACCCCATATCAGGCGGGCGGGGTATCAGACACAGACCCCCCAGACGACCGTGACAGAGGACATAATAGTCAATTTGAGCACACATGCCTTGACTGATAATGAACGTAAAGTTCTTAATAAAGGCCTATCTTTTGTGCCGAGTACTTTAGTCTCTGAATTTGACCTTAAACTAGACCTTTACAAATTAAACAGATCCCTTAAGATAACTGAGCACATTCGTGACTTTTGCATCACCACATACCCCAAGATACCCATTTTATATTCAATCCCCAAAATCCATAAAACATTAGACCACCCACCGGGCCGTCCTATTGTGTCAGCCAGGGAGTCACTCACCCAACCTATAGCACAATATGTGGACATACTCTTACAGCCAGTGGTGAAGGAAACACGGTCTTACGTTATGGATACGAATGATTTCATTCGTAAAATACGGACTGTTGACATCCAGCCAGATGATTTACTCGTCACTCTGGATGTCAACCGTCTGTATACCATTATACCTCATCTTGACGGACTTAAGGCTATACAGGAACACCTCACGGGTAACCCCCTTTATGAGGGTCCCCCAGTAGGATTTCTATTGTCCCTCATTGAATTCTGTCTGTTCAAAAACTATTTTCGGTTTGAAAACAGTTATTATTTGCAAACTGCTGGCACAGCCATGGGTTCCTCCATGGCCCCCTCGTACGCCAATATTTACATGTCACAATTTGGAAACATGTACCTGTGGAATACGCAGAATGTATCTATTATCTGTTATTACAGATATATAGATGACATTTTCTTGGTGTGGCGAGGGGGCCTGGAGGAACTCCACAAATGGTTTGATGTGTTTAATAACACGACTAACAACGTCAAGTTTAAGATGACAGCTAATACTTCATCCATTCATTTCTTAGACTTGACAGTTTTCAAGGATTCTAACCATTTAGGAACCACATTGTATCATAAACCTACTGACCGCAACTCTATATTAAGGGCAGATAGTTGCCATCCCCCAGCCCTACTAAAGGGCATTGTAAAATCACAATGCATAAGAACAATGCGCAACAATTCGAACCCTGTAACGGGGGTCTCCCAATTGAAAGAAGTGGGTGAGAAGTTCCAGAACAGGGGCTACAAGATCCCGATAATCCATGAGGCTATGGAATCTGTTTCAAGACTTACACAGACAGAATTAATTACACCTAAACCCAAGAGGGACGCTAGTGACAAGCTCATCATGTCCACTACTTTTACTCCAGTGACAAAAAAAAATGGCCAAATTCTCCGACAACACTGGCCAATCATGGCTTCAGACCCTAAACTCACATTTACTCATAACCTACGACCTATGGTTGGGTTCAAGAGGGGAACTAATCTCAAAGACCTGCTGGTGAAAATGGACCCCAAACAGTGTTATTCAACTGGGATGAAAAGGAATATTAGGGGCTCTTATCGTTGTTTGGGCTGCACAACGTGCAATGGCCTAGTGGGTACTAAAGTTTTCCATCACCCGCATACCAATCGAACATTCTCTATCCGGCACTCTATAACGTGTACCACCACTCACGTTATATATTTATTGTTTTGCCCATGTTCCTGCTTTTACATAGGCAAGACCTCTGGCACACTTCGTGAGCGTATGGCCAATCATCG
Organism: Bombina bombina; assembly: GCF_027579735.1. Lineage (NCBI taxonomy): Eukaryota > Metazoa > Chordata > Amphibia > Anura > Bombinatoridae > Bombina > Bombina bombina. Next base: position 57,677,836 of record NC_069505.1, on the reverse strand, counting down.
CCACGCCATAAGGACAGCACTTAAAAATGGCGATTCCGAACAGCCAGTAGCGCGACATTGCGCTTACAAGGGACACTCAGTATCCTCCATCCGCTACATTCTAATCGACCACATACCCCCATTGGATCGGGGGTGGCGACCGGAACAAGCAACTCCTGAGACGAGAGGCCCAGTGGATGTTCAGATTAGGCACAATACAACCTGGTGGCCTGAACACCATGCCGGACTTTAAGAGCATAATGTGATTAACAACTGGGGTGCTACATACTTGGGGTATGCCAGGTGGACATGGTGGCTCCGTTTTGGCACACATTTCATTTTCCCCTAGTTGTAGGGGCAAGTGTTGTGCGCCTAACGGCATGGTTTAGGGGGGACATCTGTCTCCACCTTCTCTGTGGAAGCCTGGTCCGCCAAGAGCCATTACCCATTTTCTTCACATGCACCACCAGTCCAAAAAACGGACACTTAAAAGTCACATCCACCTGGATAAGTTCCAGAGATGGATAGTATCTGTATGAGCCATATATGTCCATGATCCTTATCTTTATTACCTTTTCTCAAATATCCCTGTTTTTTTATAACTATACTTGGGGCTAGAATTCTCAAATAAGGTTAATAAAATCCGCCCCATTTGGCACAAATATTTACATTTTGGCCATTGCAAGCTATAACCCCTTAATGGCCAAGGCTTAATTCAAGTGAAAATGGTGCCCTTAAGATACAATAACAAAGTCCTATAACACTGCTATATATATTCATCCTTCTGAATATTGCTCTAATTTGATATTCATGATACACATGTTTAATGCCACTCTGTTGCAATATACTGGCGATACACTGCAAGCCATAGCAATCATATTTGCAACATTACATTTGTATCTTGCCATTCCAATTAATGGTACTGCCATAAGGTTCAATTTTTAATTTTTAGTTTTTTTTATAACTATCTTATTTTTAATCATTCTTTATATATACAATATGATTGTATATAATTTGAGTGCATGCTATTTTTTTGACACTATGAAAGTTGTTGCTTCATTCAGCTGACATACTATTGTAAATTTTGGCATCTTTTGGTACTCAGAATTGTATATGATTACCATAGTTACCGTTTCTATGCCGACCGGATGTAGCAACATTTGTCAACGTATTTCTATCACGAATTTTCTTGGCACTTATTATAATGCGGCACATTTTTGCTACAATAAGTCCCACAAATTAGTATGTCACTTTAACACGTTTGAAATTGTAGAGTACACTATTTCATTATTAATTTCATGTTTGGTTTGTTGAATCCGTAAACCGGAAGTGAGGTAATACAACTTCCGGTTCCGGATAGCACTGTGGAACGCAATATGCGTTCCAAACTCAAAAAATTGGCGCACTTTTCCTTTGGAGGGACACTAAGGTTGATATGATGTAATTGATATGTAACACTATAAATGAGTTGAATTTTGTTTGTTTTGCATGCTGATGAAGGGGTTGTGAACCCCGAAAACGTTCCATTAAATTGTTTTTTTTGTGGAAAAGTCCTGAGAGTGCATTCTTTTGCTTTCTATTTCATGGTATATCATTGCACCCAGGCGAGTTGGCTACCGGTGGGCTGAACTTGAAATTGCTTACTACTATATATATATATATATATATATATATATATTCCTTCTGGTTGTGTCACCCTATGATAGATGGGATATATATATATATATATATATATATATATATATATATATATATATATATATATTCCTTATGGCTGTGTCACTCTGATAGATGGGGGATATATATATATATGGCTGTGTCACCCTGTGCTAGGGGAGACAGACTCATAGCTTTGAATTTCTGTGACATCCATGGGGGTAATGAGAGAATCATACCTCCCTTCTGTTTGTGTATTTCGATAGTGTAAGAAAGGGTGTAATGATTTTGTATATTGCTGTACATCGTCTGAAATATGCCGATCAGTACACAAAATTTTTAACCTGCACTGACACCATCAAACAAACTGACGTCTCAAATATATTAAGTTATTAATAAACACTATGCTTTGTTACTGACGTAGACAGTAAATGTACACAATATAATCTTACTATGATCATGCTGGGATAATTCTGATCTGTAGTGTGACCAGGCAAATATGTTCCTAACAGTGACTCAGACTATCTTTATACGTCTATAGTGTGACTTGCTATTTCTGCTTGTATATAGAGGGAGATATTCCTACTTTATGTGGAAGTGGAGACTTTTAGAAGAATAGAGGAAGTTGCATTCCAGTTTTAGGCAAACCAGTAAAGAACTTTATTCAGGTTAAAACAAAAAGCAACGTTTTAGGGCTCTTGTCCCTTTGTCAGTCTGAGCTAAAATGACAAAGGGGCCGGAGCCCCAAAAACAGTGCTGTTTGTTTTAACCTGAATAAAGTTATTCACTGATTTGTAGACATGTTCAACGCGAAAAAAAATTGTTTTGTTTTCGTTTACATTAGTTAAATAAATAATTTAGTTTAGGCAAATTAGTTTAGTTAAGTTTAAAAAAAAATTGTTTCGGCTAATTAGTTATGTTAAGTTAAATAGTTTTATCGGATCCGTTCATTATTTCGGATCCATTCTTAATCATATTCATTATTCTATTCTAATAGGTGTTAGGGTTAGGTTTAGAACTTAGGTTTAGGGGTTAATAACTTTAGTATAGTGGCGGCGACGTTGGGGGCGGCAGATTAGGGGTTAATAAATGTAGGTAGGTGGCGGCGATGTTAGGGGCGGCAGATTAGGGGTTAATAATATTTAAATAGTGTTTGAGATGCGGTAGGGCGGCGGTTTAGGGGTTAATATGTTTATTATAGTGGCGGCGATGTCCGGAGCGGCAGATTAGGGGTTAATAAGTGTAATATTAGGGGTGTTTAGACTCGGGGTTCATGTTAGGGTGTTAGGTGTAAACATACATTTAGTTTCCCCATAGGAATCAATGGGGCTGCGTTATGGAGCTTTACGCTGCTTTTTTGCAGGTGTTAGACTTTTTTTCAGCCGGCTGTCCCCATTGATGTCTATGGGGAAATTGTACACAAGCACGTACAACCAGCTCACCGCTGACTTAAGCAGCGCTGGTATTGTAGTGTGCGGTATGGAGCTCAATTTTCTCTACGCTCACTTCTTGTCTTTTAACGCCGGGTTTATAAAAACCTGTAATACCAGCGCTGTAGGTAAGTGAGCGGTGACAATAACGTGCAAGTTAGTACCGCACCCCTCATAACGCAAAACTCGTAATCTAGCCATTAGGTTTTATTTTTATTTCACAGGTAAGTTTTGTATTTATTTTTAAATAGATAGATAGATATTAATTGTAACTTTAATTTAGGTCTATTTTAATTATGTTAAAGTTAGCGGGTGTTAGGTTTAGGGGTTAAAATAGTTTAATTTAGGTGTGGGGGTGGCGGTTTAGGGGTTAATAGGTTTAAGCGATGTTGGTGTATGGCAGTTTAGGGGTTAATAGGTTTATTTTGTGTTTTAGTTAGTGTTGGCGATGTGGGTGTACGGCGATTTAGGGATTAATAGGTTTAGTTAGTGTCGGTGATGTCGGGGAACTGGGGTTTGGGGTTAATATGTTTAGTTAGTGTCTGTGATGTTGGGGAACTGCGGTTTAGAGGTTAACAGGTTTAGTTAGTGCCAGCAATGTTTGGGAATGGCAGTTTATGGGTTAATAGGTTTATTTAGTGTTTTAGTCAGTGTTGGCGATGTGGGTGTACGACGGTTTAGGGGTTAATAGGTTTAGTTAGTATCTGCTATGTTGGGGTAATGCGGTTTAGAGGTTAATAGAGTTAGTGTTGGCGATGTTTGGGAACTGCAGTTTAGGGGTTAACAGGTTTAGCTAGTGTTGGTGATGTGTGGGAACGGCGGTTTAGGGGTTAATAGGTTTAGTTAGTGTCCGCGATGTCGGGGAACTGTGGTTTAGGGGTCAATAGTTTTAGTTAGTGTTGCGGAACTGCAGTTTAGGGGTTAATAGGTTTAGTTAGTGCTGAGGGTTATTGGGGAAAACCCTGCAAGTTAGCACCTAGGGACTTACTTTGGTAGAAGTGTTTCAAGAAAGAGGAGTGCAGGTCTGTTTGGTGTTTTATATCACTCACCATCTTGATGACCTCAGGGTACACGGGCTCTATAAGGACCCCCCTGTTCGTGGCAATACACTCTACCAATTCATTCAGGGCCGCCCTTTTGATTTCTTTCCCTTTGAGGTCAGCAACACAGTCCATAAAATGGAAGATAACAGAACATTGTTGCAGCTTCTTACAGAACAAATCATGCAGCTCTGAGACAGGGGCATCTGCAGGGAAAGAAAATGAAATATAATGTCACTTAAGAAACACCTTCCGGCAATACAGTGAATTAATAAATAATGACAATTAAATAGCAGAAAATAAATAAATAGAAATGTATCATTACTTGTGATAGACAGCAAATTAGTTGTCAGCAGTAATTTAATTACAGAGATTAAAGCCAGCCGTTTAGGAGGGGTATATTAGCAGTGGTGCTTCTATGGAGGGGGTTTGGGGCAGTTAAAAGCAGTATGCACACCCCCCGGTCATTATTGCAGCAACCTGAATTCTCAAAGGTGTCAAAACGCATACATTTGCAAAGCGGTCCCTACATTTTTCTCCCCTTTAGTTTGTTCCCAATTATCTATTTTATATGCTGGAGTGTATTCAATTGTGTACAAATAGCTCCTTTACCTTTATTTCAGCCTTTAAAATAACTGATGTTTGCCTGTGGTATCCTTAACAATACTGAAAGCTTCCATACTTAACCATTTCATTGCTAAGCCTTTTATACCCCATACCTATACCGTTACCCCAGTGATCGTCTGACTATACCTTTACCCCAGTGATCGCCTGACTATACCATTACCATGGTGATAGCCTGACTATACCGTTACCCCAGTGATCGTCTGACTATACCTTTACCCCAGTGATCGCCTGACTATACCTTTACCCCAGTGATTGCATGACTATACTGTTACCACAGGGATTGCCTGACTTTACCGTTACCCCAGTGATCGCCTGACTATACTGTTACTACAGTGATCACCTGACTATACTGTTACCACAGGGATTGCCTGACTTTACCGTTACCCCAGTGATCGTCTGACCATACTGTTACCACAGTGATCACCTGACTATACTGTTAACAGTGATCGCCTAGACATACTTTTTTTTATTGTGCATATAATGTAACATCTCCAAGCAAATACCCATGAGTTTTCTAACGTTATTTGTAAAAGATCTGTTGTGTGGTACTGCTCTAAAACCACCATGATTTGAACAAGCAGATCATTCTCGTTCAAAAGAGTTGTTTTGGAGGTTTGTTGCTGCTAAGGGAATGGAGATCGAGGGGTATGAAAATATTCCCCCCCCCATCCAGCACCATTGCAGTAGTTGGTGACATCACCGGTACTCCCATAAAGCCTGGGAGCGCTGCCCACTATGCCACCAACTAACCCTGGCCTGTAGGGGTTCGCCAAAAACAGTGCTTGATCGGTGAACTACAGAAAGTGATAAAATAATGATTTGATTTTCCTGCAAGCTCAACTCATTTTAATAGGTTGTGTTTTCAGGGGACAAACCCAGCTATTTCATTTATAAAAATAAATATCAATTTCTCATAGCTCGAATAAATCATTGGAAACGCATTAAGGGGCCGAATTATCAATGTGCAGGTGGACATGATCTGCTGTAGCGAATCATATCCGCTGCACATCGATAAATGTCGATAGCATAAGCTGTCAGCATTTATCATTGCACATGCATTTCGTTAGAAATGCTTGTGCAATGCCGCCCCCTGCCGCTAGCATGGGGTGTCAATCAACCCGATTGTATGTGATCGGGCGGATTGCTGTCCGCTGCCTCAGAGGTGGCAGACGAGTTAAGGAGCAGCGGTCTTTAGACTACTGCTTCTTAATTCCTGTTTCCAGCAAGCCTGAAGGCTAGCGAGGAAACAGATGCATTGAAGCCAATTGACAGGTTGATAAATCGGCCCCTAAGAGTTTCACTGTCACATGATTTTTGCAACAGAAGTCCTTTACTGTTAATGGGCAATAAACTGTCAGGAGCTATTGTATGGTGTATCTTAGCAACACTTCAAAGGAAAAACTTTTCCTTTGCCTAAGGGCTGAGTCGGGAACTAATGGGCACTGCAAAAATCAAGTTAATAATGAATTAAAAGGTAAATTCCTTTTAGATTGAATGATGAATAATACATACTTGCAATGGTTTCTATTAAGTATAAGCCACTACTTAGTGCTTGTTTTGTTACTACAGTAAAACAGAATTTATCCAGTAACAACAAGAGGTAAAAAAGAGGGAAAGGGCAAACACCTCTTGCTTTTGCAGACCTCCCAAATGTCGCTATTTGAGAGGGACAGTCCCTAATTCTAAGTTCTGTCACTTAGCCCCACCCCTGAAACATCCAGACAAGCCCACAAACTGCCCAGTCACACCCACAGACCACCAGACACACCAACAATACCACCCATGAACCCTCCCCTCCCAACATGGCTCTGTCCCCAAAAACAATGTCAACTTCCTGTGTTCCTGATACTCAGCCACAAATGTTGGGAGGTCTTGTGTAAAATTATTTACAGGGAGGTGTTTAATGTCTGTCTGAATAAGAAAAATAGATATAAGTAGAGGGTTGCCAGCTCATCAGTTAGAATACTGGATGACCTTTAGGTTGATTGATGGTAGCTGGTATCATACAATGGCCCCTTCCAAACCCCATTCTTCTCACCCTTGACCTCACAACGTATATATTTTTCACAAGCGAACTGTGTTTCTTTTTCCCTTTGAGAGCCAGTAACACACAAATAAGATTACATTTTTGACTGCCAGTAACACACATACAGCAATGATTTGATCCCCTCGGCTGCCAGTAGAACACCCACAGCAATATGTTTACACTCCAATGGTCAACATTCAAAAGCCACAGAACAGAGATTTCACACTCCAGCAGTTTCAAATCATGCACAAAGCAATGTTGTTGTTTTTCTATTTGTAACAGGGGGGTTTTTTTTTATACAAAATTCTGCAAAAATGTCTAAACTAGCTGTCTGATTTGCAGTATTTGGAGGTTACTGAATTTGCTTCTTGCCTTTTCTGGGGAGCATGGAACAAACATTTTTTTTATACAAAATCAATAGGTGTTTAATTTCCTTTAAATAACTTTTCTTTCACTTTTTTTCCAGCAATAAAAAAATTCTGCTTTTTTTTTAATTCTGATTTTTAAAACTGTTAAATGTAGTAGAATTGCATAATCAGCAAATGCATAGCACAAAGACAAAAGAGCAGTAGATTTTTTTTTACTGGCAAATTAAAAAGTATTTTATTTGGCTAGCCCATTGTATCATGTGACAGACACCAACCAATCACATATACCTATACACAGTGAACTCTTGCACATGCTCAGTAGGATAAAAAGACTGCTCACAATTTGATAATCTAAGTAAATTAGAAAGTCTCTTTATTTTGATTTTAGTGCCCCTTTAAAGGGACATTGTACATTTGATTTTTCTTTGCATAAATATTTTGTAGATGATCCATTTATATAGCCCATCTGGGAGTGTTTTTGTAACAATGTATAGTTGTACTTATTTTGAAATAACATTGTGCTGATTTTCAGATTCCTAACCAAGCCCCAAGGTTTTAGATGTATATGGATGTCTACAGATTCCTGCGGCTCCTGTTTGTTATTTGTCTTTTCATTTGCAGGGGAGGAGTGAAGTGTCTGCTCTTCCTGCTTTCCTAGCCCCTTTAACTGGGTGTCCCAGTCTAACCTCATCAACAGAGCTAGACTGAGAGCTTCTAAGAAAGTTTTTAAAAGGATTTTGATATCAGTATATGTGCATATTCTTCTTTATAGTACTGGCAGCCTAGAATGGGTAACAAGTAAATGTTGTAAGTGTTATTGACAGTCAATAAGGGGTTAATGCATAGCTCTGAGTGTGGTACTGGTAGCCACTGGGGGTAAAATATGTGCCCTGTTACTGGCAACCAAATGTGTAATATCACTGCTCTCTGAGTGCAAACGAGGTAACAGGGTAGATGAGGTTGAAAGAAGACAGATATCCATTGAGTTCAAACTATACAGATCCTAAAAGATTTACAATAAAAAGTTCTAACTGAGCTTAAAGGGAGATGAGGCCCAAATTTCATGATTCAGATAGAGCGTACAGTTTTAAATAACTTTCCAGTTTACTTCTATTATCTAATTTGTTTTATTCTCTTTGTATTCTTTGTTGAAAGTATACATAGGTAGGCTCAGAAGCTGCTGATTGGTGGATGCACAAATATGCCTCTTGTTATTGGCTTTTAGCTAGCTCCCAGTAGTGCATTACTGCTTCTTCAAAAAAGAATACCAAGAGAATACAGCACATAAGATAATAGAAGTATATTAGAAAGTTGTTTGAAACTGTGTGATCTATCTGAATCATGAAATAAACAAATTGAGTTTCATGTCCCTTTAAATTAAAACAATTAAAAATATTAACCATTTGACACAAGCAATCATATCCCTGAAGTCTGTTTCTAGCCAGAAATGTATCTAAGCCAATTTTAAATGTATCTAAAGTATTGGCATTTACTACCTCCTTAGGTAATGAGTTCCACAATTGTATTGCTCTTAAATTGAAAAAAACATTTACATTGCTGGAGATTAAATCTCCTTTCCTCCAGCCTTAAATTGTGACCTCTTTTCACAAAAAAATTCTTGGAATAAACAGAGCTTCCGCCATCTCTGTATATGGGCTTTGAATATATTTATATAAAGTAATCATGTCCCCTCTCAAAATATTGCTTATTGCATGTTACTGGCAACCAGAGAGAAGATACAATCAGTCCTTTGTGAGTATTGCAAAAGAATGGGATGGTTAAAATCACTGCTTACTTTGTTAATGGCAGCCAAGGAGATAAAATCTCTGCTCTGACATAAAAAAATACAGCAGACTCAATGGGGAGATCTAAAGTAGGGGTTGTGACCACAACTATTGCCCATCCGCAGTCGCCTACATGTAAATAATATTTTTGGGGAGAACAAACCAAATTACTTCTCCTCTGACAATATTTCCAGAATTCCTCAGAATAACAAAAATAATGCGTCAACTGATGAAATGTTCTTTTTTTTTAATCACCTTTTTAGCTTTTAATGTTAGCGTTCTGTATCCTATCAATTGCAAACCAAATATCTTTCTAGTCCAACATGATAACATTTCACAAATATTTAACAATGTGGTATTAAGGGATTAGCTTTCTTTTTAAACAATAAAAATTCTGTAGTAAACTGACTCTTTAACTTAAATGGACAGTCAACTTGAACTATTGTTTAAAAAGATAGCTAATCGGGCGGAGCCTGTTTTATCTTAGTTTATATAAGGAGATCAAGCACAGGTCTTCATAACTGTAAACTTTATTAAGAATGCTATACACACACACTATGCAAGAGGCACTTCCTGACTCTACCATTGTGCACATAACAACAGGTTGATATGGTTCATACCAACTGATAATCTCAATATCACACATTTCCCTTTTTCTTTTCTTTTTAAACAACAGAAAACTTAAAGTACATTTTTTTTTTAACTGTAGTCTATGTGAAAAAACTTCAGTCCCTTTTAACATTGTTCAATTAGACGATTAGGTTTTTTGATGTATCGACCTGACCTTGTTTGCATTGCATCACTGGCAGGCAAGTCAGTCGAGCTTTGCAAAGTTTCTCTGGCATCTTCATTCTCCAACTGCAATGGAGTGTTCAATGTATCCTCACAGGTTTCCTTCACTGCCGAATTGTTGTGAACTGATGGAATAGCCATCAAATGTCTACGATTCCTACGTAAACATTGCCCATCATTGGTTTGAACTACATACGATCTTGGAGAATATTGCTGGATAACTGTCCCTTCAGTATTCCAGCTGTTTGAACCTTGTACTCGCACAGGAGTTTGTACCTGAAGATTCTCCAAAGGCTTTGCAGCTCGGTCATAGTATTCATTCCTTTTTTCTCTGAGTTTCAATTTGGTTTCTATTACATGTTTTTGTGGGAACCTTTTCCAAGGTTTCACAACTGGTACTCGTGTGACCAGCTGTCTGCCAAACAATAATTCTGCCGGTGACTTCCCACATTTTAAAGGATTAGCTCTATAGCTAAGAAGAGCCAGACATGGATCCTCGTCTGCATCTGTTGCTTTACGAAGTATGTTTTTCATTATTTTTACTCCAGCTTCTGCTAATCCATTTGCTTGTGGATATCCCAGGCTGGATGTTCGATGTTCAAATTCATAGGTACTGGCAAAAACCCTAAACTCTCTACAATTGAATTGAGGACCATTGTCTGATATTATTACTCTTGGAATGCCATGTCTCGACAAAATTGCTTTTACTTTTTTGATCACTGTACATGCTGACTCATCTTCCAATAATGCTATCTCTGGGTAATTAGAGAAGTAATCCATTACTAAGATATAATGCTGATTTTTGAAAACAAACAAGTCCATTCCTAACTTTTCCCAGGGTGCCAACGGGAAGTCCGTATCCAGTATAGGCTCTTTAGGTAACTGAGGTCTAAATTTTTGGCAAGTCCGGCATTGAGTGATCATTGTCTCAATGTTTTCATTCATATTTGGCCAGTACAAAATGTCTCTAGCTCGTCTTTTTGTCTTTTCTATACCTGAATGACCTTCATGTAGTCTTTTCAGTATTTGACTTTGCAAACTCGCTGGTACAATTATCTTTTGTCCTTTCAAAAGTACCCCTTTTATCAAAGAAATTTCAGAAATGTATGGTCTATACAGTGATGGCATTAGTGTCTTAGATTTGCCACTAGAAACTGCTTTCTTCACTTGACTTAAAAGAGCATCTGTTTCTGTAGCCTGTTCTATTGCTGCCCACATTGCATGACTAAACGGGGCTGTCTTCAAGATCAGATTGACGTGAACAGTCACCTCTTTCTGCAACTGTAAGTCCTCATTGTTAAATGGTAAGTAAGCTCGTGACAGAGCATCCGCTACCACCAACTCCTTGCCAGGTATAAAATCCAAGGTGAAGTCATACCTTTGAAGTCTCAGCAACAAACGTTGAATTCTTGTAGGTGCATCTATCAAGCCCTTTTGGTAGATGTGAATCAAAGGTTTGTGATCAGTTTCTGCTGAAAATACTCTTCCATACAAATAAACATGACATTTTTCACATCAGTAAACTAGTCCCAGTGTTTCCTTTTCAATTTGAGCATATGATTTTTCAGTATCTGTCAATGCCCTAGATGCATAAGCCACAGGCATCCATCCCGAGCCTTAATTTTGAAATAGAACTGCTCCCAATCCATTTTGTGAAGCATCAGTTGACAACTTTGTTTTTGCTGTTGGATCAAAGAATTGCAGAGTTGGTGCAGTAGTAAGCATGTCCTTCAAAAACTTCCATTCTTTCTGGTGATTCTCTGACCATTCCCAGGCATAGTTTTTTCTGAGTAGTTGTCGCATTAGTACAGTTTTGTCTGGTAAATTAGGTATGAACTTGCCAAGGTAATTCACCATTCCTAGTAAGCGTTGTATATCTTGCTTATTTTCTGGCTGTGGCATTTCTGTAATTGCCTTAATCTTTTTCATGTCTGGTAAAACACCACCTCCTGTGAGTTGTTCTCCCAAATATTGAATTGAAGTTTTTCTGAATTGACACTTTGTCTTATTGAACTTCAAATTATTCTCCTTAGCAACATCTAAGACCATCTTTAGCCTTTCATCATGTTCTTGCTTGGTTTTACCCCAGATCAGAATATCATCAATGAATACGGTTGTGCCTGGTATTCGTTCAAGAAGTTGCTCCATGGTACTATGAAACACTTCTGGTGCTGAACACAAGCCGAAGGGCAATCCCATAAGGAGTATTAAAAGTGCAGAGTTTCATGCTTTCCTCCTCCAGTGGAATTTGCCAAAATCCTGAGGATGCATCCAGTTTACTGAATACAGTTGCTCCACTTAGCTCCCCAAGCAATTCTGGTTTTGTTGGTAAATGGAAGTGTTCTCTTAAGATGCTTTTATTCAGTTCCTTGGGATCAATACAGATTCTGAGACCCCAATCCGGTTTTTCCACCAACACCATAGAATGAACCCATTCAGTAGGTGTCTTGATTTTCTTTATAATACCTTTATCCTCCATCCTGGCAAGTTCCCGTTTAAGACGATCCCTTAGAGCAACTGGAACATTTCGCATGGCATGCACTACTGGACGAGAACCTTCTTTTAGTTGTATTTTATGTTGCATTGGAAGACATCCTATTCCTTCAAATACTGCAGCAAAGTCTGTTAATAAATGTTCTTTGTCCTCTTCTTTATTAGTTCCTTCAATGGCATTTACCCTTTTAATCAGTCCTAAAGTTTCACACATTTGAAGACCCAGTAGAGCTGGTTTGTTTCCTGGAACTACCAGAATGTTCATTTTATGCATTTGATTTCCATATTCCAGGAACACACTGCACTTGCCAAGCACTGGGATAAAATCCCCATTATATGTCTTTAGTTTAACTGAGCTTTTCAGAAGTTCTGGTTTGTTCTTCAATTGGTGATACTTGCTCTCAGGCATCAAATTAGCTTGTGCACCTGTATCTACTTTGTAAGCAATATTAGTGCCATTTGTAATAGCTTCAATGACCCACTCCTTATCTGTAGCTTTGGTTAAGTCAAGTATTCCAATAAAGAATTCTTCTGATTCCTCACTTTCTGACTGGTCAACAATGTGAACCTTTTTTTTAGCTTTACACATCTTTTGAAAGTGATTCCTTTTTCCACATTTTCTGCAGATTTGCCCATAAGCCTGACATTGTCTTATGCCATGCTGCTTTCCACATCTGGTACATAGCCAGTCTGATTCAGGCTGAGAATTTGCTGTTTGTGTGATAAAACTTTTTCCTTTTTATTTTATTTTCATAATGTGGATGCACTTTGTTTTTCCCCACTGTAACGGACATTACTGGTGTTGCTGCTGTACTGTGGCAGAGTGTGCGCACTTGTTCCTGTGCTGCCTCTGAACTTTGACAAATTTCTACTGCCTTTTCCAGTGTTAAAGTGCATGTAAAGTCAACCTACTCGCTCTGCATCATAGTGTGTCATTTCAAAAATAAAAGTGAGTTTCATTCATAAAAATGTGAAAATCGCATTCTAAAAAGAAATATCTCATAATTTACGTTCTATTCTTCTCGGCGATTCCTCCGCCCGCCATTATGGTCCCACATAAATTTGATGATTGACACTTCTCTTTCGGAATATTTTCCTCACCCCCGGGGCGTCAGGCCAGTTGTTCCCTACGTCACGCGAATCTACTGCGCATGCGCGAATTACCCGATATACTATACTATACTTTGTTATGGAGTATTAACGCATGCGCAATGTGATACGAGGTGCCGAGGTTTACAGCGTATTGGTTGCTGAACGCATGCGCGTATTGTCATCCAAATTGTAAACGCATGCGCAAATGAGACCCCTAATCGTGAACGCGATTCAAAACGATGTCATTGAGTGGGTGGTAGATATTTAAATGATGCATGGAGAAAAACAGGAAGAAGACGGTTGGGAGGAGTTCAATGAATAGAACGGAGATAAGTTTAGATATCAAAATAACGATAAACATTATTTATTTTAAAATAATATTATTGCTGTTTGAATATTTATAAGATTGTGAACAAGTTGGTAACAATTAATAACCAAAAATTTACATTCACTTTAAATCTTTCTCTCTGAGCAAGCGTTCTTTAACCCTTATATTTCTGCTGCCCATGACTAGCTGGTCTCTGATTAATGAGTTACATTGCTCCATAATTACATGATCTACTCTTCAGTTTTAAGTCTGTTACATACGCCTCAATAGTCTCTGTTTCATTCTGCATTCTACATCTGAAAAGATACCTTTCATAGGTTTCATTGCGTCTAGGTACACAGTACTGTTCAAATTTGTCTAGAACAACCTGATAAACATCCCTTTCTTCATCTGTAAATGTGAAGGTGTTGTATACATCTATTGCTGCTGATCCTGCTACAGTCAGAAAAAGTGCAATCTTTTATTCATCATCTTGCTCCTGAGCTCCTATAGCTCTAACATATAGCTGGAATCTTTGCTTAAACCTCTGCCATGCATCTTCCATATTACCAGTCATTTTCAATTCTGGTGGAGGATTTAACTTTTCCATCTTAATGTTCTGAATTATGCAGTAATAATATAAAAGTCTGTAGTGCTGTTAGAATCAGTCAGTTGTACAAGTTATGATGCACTTACTCAGTTCATGAGAAGAAGCTGTAGTCACTCTGCCAGAGCCTTGACTCTCACACTTTCAATTTGCTGCAAAGATTTCTAATGGATTCCTCAGAGTCCTTGCTTGTCAGTTCAGATGTAAGCAGGGAACTCCTTATTCTGACACCATGTTTTATCTTAGTTTATATAAGGAGATCAAGCACAGGTCTTCATAACTGTAAACTTTATTAAGAATGCTATACACACACACACACTATGCAAGAGGCAATTCCTGACTCTACCATTGTGCACATAACAACAGGTTGATATGGTTCATACCAACTGATAATCTCAATATCACACAGAGCCAACTACCAACAAGAATGGACGTGTATCTAAAGAGCTTGTGATTATCAAAGGAGAGTAACACGTGTTTGAGGTATAATTTGATGGAAATACCTCCATAAAGAAGACCACCACAACAACTTTATTTCACCTAGCCATCAGGAGTCTCCAGACCGACACAACCACAGATCTGAAAGATAGCGCTGCGAGCACTGACAGACCTGGTCACAGGAGAGGGACTAAAAAGACTCAACAAGTTGGCGACTAACTCTTACTCGGACAGCGAGGGCACCAACAGTCAAGACAGGGAGCAAGTGAGAGCTTCCGCAACATCAAATCGCTAATCAGCAGGGCCGCAGCATAACGGTTGCAGGCGCAACAGATAGGGTGCGCTCAGACCCGGCAGATAATAGAGAATTCGGAATAGCACCGGAGTGCCAACACTGGTGGGACATATAAAAACAAGATTGGATGAGTCTGCCTTAAAACAGGTGAAAAACACCAGTCTGTTGGAGCACTGAGATTTGGCGCAAAACTCCGCCATCTTAAGTAAGGAGTAAGCTAGCATCAGACTTCAAATAAAGGTGAGCAATTTGACTGCAGACATAGGGATAATGTTCAACACCTAAGTACTCAAGCTGCCAGAAATATTGTTGCAGCTGCTCATACAGCAACCCCTTACCCAGAATCCAGGCAGTAATAACCTTATAAACTGCAAAGCACATGCAATAGACCCATACTGCTATTACCAGCTACTGGGACTTTTAACAGTCCCAATGTGCAGCATCAGTAGACACAGAGACTTGCTGGCAGCAGATCTAAGCAGCAATAAAATGTTACATCTGAAGAGCCAGTGATACTGCCTCTACATAGAGCACTCTCCCCTTAATTTCCCGCTGAACCTGATGTCAGTAGGTCATATCCCTCATTCCTTTTTACTACATCGTCTAGTGAAGACACTTGCCCTGGGGAGTAGTGATATATTTAGTCAGTGGCAGTTCTCTAAGAAAAGATATCCAACTCCCTCCCTAATTAACTGGGATATAACTAAGTTTCAACTACAGGAACTATTACCAATATTAAAAGAGATATGAGGTGTAACCTAACACAAAGGTATATCTGTGTATTTCACAAACAAGGTAAATAAAAATGCCTACAACTATATGAATACTTCAGAACATACAATCTCAGCACCAGATGAAACACTCTCCCTTTTCCTGCTGACCATAGTGTTAGCAGGTCATCTACAATACTCCCTTATCCGTGATTGCCCTGTGAGGGCAACTTCCCTGGGGAGCAGTGTATTCCAGAGACTTCCAGAATCAAAAAACAAAACAGGTTTTTAGTAATAAACAGACCTACGATTAGTTGTGTCTCCTCCAAATAAAGCTAAAAGATCACGACTACCATGAAGATGCACTAAGTCACCCCCTGTAGGTGGAGATAGAGGGGAACTTCTTCTTAGCTGACACTACAAAGTATCACAGAGAATAGGAAGAAACTCATAGAAGTCATTGGGCTCTTATTGGGTCTCACTGAAGGTTCACATCTCATTAAGCTCAACTACAGTAAAGTCTCATAAATTCAGCACATCCTTATTCTCCAGACAAAGTTAAAATGGCCCACTCTAATAAGAAAAAGCAGAGACAGGGGGGGTGGAGCTAGCACCCGAACAGAGCAGACATATAATATTGGAGCTCCGAGAAACGGCATCTATTTTACTGGATTTATTGAGTCCAAATCCTACCTAAGTGAGATTTACATATTCTAGCTGTATCCTGCAACTGACTACACAGTTATTTGGGGGAATTGGGAGCAGATTTCGCAGAATTGAGGAGAACGAGGATCTATGACGCAGATTGGGCCTAATTTTTGCTGAAGCCCTCCGAGCATTGTGATATATAGCACAGCAGTTCCTGAGCTGCACTAGACCTTTCTCCTACTACCATGGAGAAGTTATTTGCTGCACTGCAGACCTACATGGAGGAGTTTGAGAGGGGGGTTTGCCGGAGGCTAGATAGCATTATATTGTCCGTTAATGCGGTGAGAGAGGACTTGAAGTTTAACAAGAAATCATCAGGCGCAGCTCTAAATTTGAGGATGACCTCTGAAAGATCCCCCTCCTACGTACCTACCTGTTTGCAGCCACCTGATGCTGAGATGGAACGGGAGGAAGGGAGTCTTCATGAGCTGAGGTGCGAGCAAAAAATCCCTGCTGAATTGGTCCTTCAGAGATGTGACCCAGCTGAAGAAGTTAAAGCCTCCAGGAAACAAGAAGATATTGTACGCAACGGTGGAGCTGTTATGATTCTGCAGGTTCATGCAAAGGAGGAAAATGCCCAGAGTGGGTTGCGGTTTGGCACTTGGGGGAGTGCGGTCGGCTTCCCGGAGTGTAACCCGTGCCTCTCCAGAGTATTTGTGAGGGTACCAGTGGGCTCACAAATGCATTCCACTAGCTGGCAATGCCCCACATGCGGGTGTCGCTCTCACACAAAACCGAGGCAGTCTGATCTGTCTTAGTGTCACCATGACCTCCTACCTGTTTCCTCTTACTGGGCACAGACTGGAGACTAACTTTCTTTTTCCATTGCCCTTGTTCCCGTAGATCGGGTGTAGGCTGAGAATTTCAAGTACTGACTTTTTTATCTGTGGCTGCTTGCTCACTTAGATACAGTTTTGTTTTGTTTTTCTCATTATATTACTGCCATTGAGAGTTATAAGTTACCTACTTCTGTTCTGCTTGAATGTTAGCAAGTTATCTGTTTTTTACATGTGTGGGTAACTCCTATCATAAATATGAATGCATTATTACTGGCTAGGGTGTGAGTCTGTGCTATGAAACATTGTCTTGAGTATTTCCTTTTTTTTCCATTTATTTATATATATATATATATATTAAACCCTGGCGATATATAAATGTACAACAAGGGGAGGTGTCCATAGTGATAATATGTGAATCTGAGTCAGCCCAACTGCACATAGCTGTGAGTCTAACTTAACTAGTATTCTTGTGAGAGCACCAAAAGATATGCAGTATATACCATTAGCTAGCAATGCCTCATCTATCCTACAGAAGCGGGTGAATCTTAAATGTTCCCATTGATGGTGGGATAAACCTATAACAATAGCGTGCCAACTTGAGTCAAGTCCCACTATACACAAAGGTTACTCTAACATACCTAATATCCTAGGGATTAGTATTTGCCTCTGTTAAGATTGAACTAGATGGGCCTGTGCCTGTGGAGTGTTTACTACTCACACAGGCCCATTTATCAAGCTCCGTATGGAGCTTGAAGGGCCGTGTTTCTGGCGAGTCTTCAGACTCGCCAGAAACACAAGTTATGAAGCAGCGGTCTAAAGACCGCTGCTTCATAACCCTGTCCGCCTGCTCTGAGCAGGCGGACAGGAACCGCCGGAAATCAACCCGATCGAATACGATCGGGTTGATTGACAGCTCCCTGCTGGCGGCCGATTGGCCGCGAGTCAGCAGGGGGCGGCGTTGCACCAGCAGCTCTTGTGAGCTGCTGGTGCAATGTTAAATGTGGAGAGCGTATTGCTCTCCGCATTTAGCGAGGTCTTGCGGACCTGATCCGCAGTGTCGGATCAGGTCCGCAAGCCCTTTGATAAATGGGCCCCACAGTCTTACTAAACCACTAGAGCAATATACCATTTACTATAGAACCTAGCCAGTGTTAGACAAATTTACGTGTGAGGGTACATCACGAATTTGTGAATGTCTGTCTTGGGTGATGTTTATTATACTGTTATTTTATATTTCTAAGTGCAACTAGAAAATTATAGTTTAAGTATATGTTTTCATAGGCCCGAAGCAACCGCCACAATGGTTTCTAATGTTTATATGGACTCTGTAGCTGTGGGGTACACTTTTATCACCCAATTCTCTGGCCCCCCCCTTTTTTTATTTATGCGGTAAAGGCTAAGTAACTTTTCCTCCGCATTATTCTACTCTGGCAGAGTTAAGTAGTCTCTGCCCTGTCTGAGGAGCTTTTGATTTTAGCTTTTTCCCCACTTATTCATTAAAAGGCTCCTCAGGCCCTAACAAATATTGTAGTGTCTACTCTTATGCTCGTTGTCCACAGACAGTGTATGCCTGTATAATTCTATAAAGCTTTACTTGAGTTCTGAAGCATGTCTAGATCCCAGTTCTATTTTGTATTTCAGAATGCTCATTGTTATTGTCTACATATACTGTACTTGCAAAGTTATCTGAAGAATATTTTGCTGCAACCCTTTTATCAGTTCCATCTGTATTTTGATAAATGATACTGCTTATGATTAATTACTGTGTCATCCCTGTACTTTATGGAGTATGATCCCACCAGTGGATCTGACTGACATTGATGGCACAACAAAATCCTAAAATCAAAATAAGGAGCAGAAAAGCTTGGCCGTTGGGACTCCTACGTATTGTCTCATCGCGGTGTGATGGTTACTTTCTTGTTAACTTTTGAGACACCATCTTTTGTATTATTGCTTGCCATATATGTAACAATGTGTTATTGATTCCTCAATAAAAAGAAAATTAAAAAAAAAAAAAAGCAGAGACAGATGGAAGGTCCAAAACGCACAATTGCGGACCACTTCAACAGCAAGATCCAGCCGGATAGGGAATGCTCAGATGATGACTTCAGAGAGTCCCATTTTTCATTTAAAGATCACATAGAACATTATACTAACCCAGCTCATAAATCTTCAGGGGGAGAACCGTCAGTACTTGACTTTATAAAAGCACTTTCCTCAAAACTATTCTTCTCTCAAAAGTGAGATAAGAAGCTCAGTTGCTGAACTCAATAGACATAAATGTGCTGGGTGAAAGAACAGATACCATAGAGAGGAAACAGGAGGACATTGCGATAGATAATGCTAATTTATTATCATATGCTCTGACACTGGCGGAGAATATCACTGACTTGGAAACAAAAATTACTGACCTGGAGGATAAGTCTTGCAGCAACATCAGAGTAAGAGGGATTCCTGAAGATATATCTGCGGCAGACCTTCCATCATATCTATTGGGCTTCTTCCGGGCTTTATTAGGCTCATTCCAAGAAACTGACTCACTAATCGACCGAGCACACAGGGCTCTAAGACTCAGATCAGTGTCAGCCGACACCTCAAGAGATGTAATAATCAGGTTACATTATTATACTAACACCAAAGCATTTCCAGAATTATACAAGGATATCCAGGTCTTCCCGGACCTCTCTTCGCATACCATGGCCAAAAGAAGATCATATATGCCAGTCACACAGTGCTTAAGGAAAAGTGGAGTCACGTATAGATGGGGCTTTCCTGTTAAATTATTCTTTCAATATGAAGGAAAAGCATATACCATCTTGAGCTTGGATGTTGGCTTAAAATTATTAGAGTTTTTGGGTCTTTGTGCCTCATCGTCATCCGACGAAACAAATGGCCTAAGAGCAGTGGCATCAGAGTGGAGACCACTTCCAAAAAGAGCTAATACCAATCCAAAAAGAAGAGGTTTAGAAGTAATAGGAAAAAGTTAAAGACAGTCCTCAACATCTGAGCTAGTCCATTGTAAAAATACAATATACGTTTTGGATTTGTCTGTTCTCCTTAATGTAATCCAAAGATAAACAAGAAACTCTCTGATTTTTAGATTTCTAGCTGGCTTTTCATATTCAATACTTTGTTTAGAATATAAAAAATGCACTGTTATCATTTTTTCTGTATCTCAGGTAGTTAGTCTATGTTATCAGAACCAGGAATTGGGTGTTTTCCTTAACTGCATTTACTGTTAATAATGTTTCTTTAACTTTTTAAAAGTAGGTACTTAATATGTTGTAGATATACACAATATGGTTATATCATTATACAGCATATACGGGCATCATTTAGTATACTGACAACGAATAGTGCTCATAGGATGTCATACTACAGACCTGAGATACTATAGTTATGTAGTTATATATAAGCCAGTAAGCTCTAAGATCTATAAATTAGAATTGAGACAATTACATTACTGTTTTATTTAAGCAACAATTTTATGGGTTTCTTTAAAGTGATTTTCACGAGTTTCACAGTTATAATAGTTCAAGATGTTCCCCCTTCCCCACCTTCCTACATATACTTGTTTAAATTACTATGGGGAAAATTCCCTTGCTCCAATAAAAAAAAAAAGACAGGAAGAAGAGAAAAAAAGTAAGAACTGCGTTTTATCTTCCATACAAATTGTAGTTACTAGATCACCTCCACTAGCAAATAATTCACAGTTTGAAGTTACAATTCATTTTCATCCATTTTCTGGCCATCCAGCAGTACTGGGTTTTCATCTTAGCGCCGTTTGCCCGCTGAATAAAGCAAGTTATTAATTAAAGGTGTGTTAAATTGTATTTCATAAAAGTACATAAAACAGTGTTATAGGGGCCAATTTAAGAAGCTCTGTATCGGCCCCAATGCCTCTGTTTCCGCACGAGCCTTCAGGCTCACCGGAAACAGGAGTTAAGAAGCAGCGGTCTTAAGAGTGCTGCTCCTTAGCTCGTACGCCACCTCTAAGGCAGCGTACAGCAATCAGCCCGATCACATACGATCGAGTTGATTGACACCCCCCCTGCTAGCAGCTGAAATCTGCAGGGGGCAGCATTGCACAAGCAGTTCACCAGAACTGCTTGTGCAATGATAAATGCTACAGCGGATCATGTCCGTCCGCACAATGGTAAATCTACCCCATAGTGTTTAAAAAGTAAAGGGAACTTTTATTCTAGCTGTTTCTCAAATCATATAATTTTTTAGAAGGCATTAGCCCCTAGGACAGTAGTGCAGGCAGGATCTTGATAAGCTCACGACACCTCATATTTTGATTACGTATATCTCCAATATAAATGACCTAAGATTTTTATCACACAACGTACAGGGTTTAAACACCCCTGCTAAAAGAACTCTGTAGTCTTTGAGCCAATCCATATTGAACTTGACTCACAGGCTCGCTATATAATCCTAGTATGTAAATTGAATAATAACCTTGTGACATTAGTGAATGTTTGCGCTCCTAACACTGGTTGAAAACGCTGAAGTTAGTGACCACTGTTAAACAGGGAGATCTAGTGGTGGAAGGAGATTTTAATACGGTTTGGGATTCAGACAAAGATAGGTATCTTCCCCCTACAACGAAAAAGGATAGATTAGCCAGATCAATGTCCCAGGCATTTCAGAAACTAATGTCCCAATTTCAGCTATATGACATGTGGAGAGCATTTAATTCTTTAGAGTGGGAATTCACTTTTTAAGGCATATATGAGAGGGCATTATATAAAGCAGGCAGCTATAGCTAAGAAGAAGCAGAGGGGATCTCTAGCAGAACTCTGCACACTACAACATAAATTAATAACTCACTACTCGGTTTAAGAAAACACGTGTATACAGAAAATTAAATCCCAAATGAAAGAACTAGAATCCCAGAGAGTTCAGAGAACTCTGGAAAAGTTCAGACAAATAT
Source organism: Bombina bombina (assembly GCF_027579735.1). Classification (NCBI taxonomy): domain Eukaryota; kingdom Metazoa; phylum Chordata; class Amphibia; order Anura; family Bombinatoridae; genus Bombina; species Bombina bombina. The sequence continues at coordinate 57,655,769 of NC_069505.1, read as the reverse complement.
ACAATCATAGCAATAATAAGGCAACATCTAATCTTGCAAATAAATTACGCAACAGGGTGACATAACGGAAGATAGCTTCTATTAGACACGGATCAGAGATTGTTACTTCCCCAAAAGGTATAGGAGATGCATTTGGTCAATACTGTAAATCACTATATAACCTAAGCTCTTAATTGGGGGTTAAAGATGTACCACCTAGTGAGGTCCGGTAGCATCTAGTACAACTGCCAGTGATTTCAGTAGATCAAATAGACTTACTTAAAAAAAACTATTACACTAGAGGAACTTCAGAGTGTACTCAAACGTCTAAAATTAGGTAAACACCCTGGCACAGATGGGTTTTCAGTAGATTTTACAAAAGTTTTTAGAAAACTATTGCCCCATTCTAGTCCGATTATTTAATGAAGTTATGGCATCAGGAAAGTTCTCCTCTAAATTTTTGGAGGTGACCATAATTACTCTCTTAAAACTGAACAAAGGCCCTTTGAGTTGCAGTAGCTACAAACACATATCCCTTATAAATTTATTTACTAAAGTTTACGCTAAAATTTTAGCAAATCGGTTGGCTGAGATTGTCCCTCATGTAGTACACAAGGACCAAGTAGGCTTCATCCCAGGAAGAGAAGGTCCTGATAATACAAGGAAAATTCTCCATATTATAACCGAAGCCAAAAGAAGGGAGTTACCCCTCCTTACCCTGTCATTAGATGCGGAAAAGGCGTTTGACAGGGTGAGGTGGGATTACTTACGGGAGATAATGAGGGCATTTCATATACCTAGGGTAAGAGGTGTGGGCTTCACATCTGATGCTTTTAAGATCATAAATGGTACAAGACAGGGGTGCTCACTGTCACCCCTACTTTTTGTCCTAGCGGTCGAACCATTAGCACAAGCTATTAGAAGAGATGATAGAATATCAGGAATTAAATTGGGAGATCAATGACATAAGATAACACTCTTTGCCAATGATATCACTCTGCTACTCACCTCACCCGTATCCACAGTCCCAGCAGTCCTTGAACAGCTCTTGCGCTATATTGATATCAGTTATTATAAACTAAATGTAACAAAAACAGAGGTGTTGGACTTAAATATTCCAGGTGAAGAGTTAAATAATCTTAAGAGAAAGTTCAACTTTAGTTGATCGTCTGAGACTATCAAACATTTGGGAGTATACATGAGCCCGGACATCTCTCTGGTGATTTCCAGGAATTTTATAGAATGAATGCCTGAATTCAGGTCACTTTTGAGTCCTGTGAATTTGCTTAGATTTCTTGGACAGGTAGGATAGCTGCAATCAAGATGTCCTTTCTTCTAAATCTCACATATTTGTTTAGGTGCATACCTTTGCAGGTGCGCAGATCTTTTCTTAACAAATTACAGGGAATAATTTCATTATATGTTTGGAAGGACAGAAAACCTTGCATCGCTAGAAACATGTTACAAAGACCGGCTAGGAGAGGACGTTTGGCACTCCCCAATATTATCCTATACTAGCTCATATTCAGGGCTGGAGTATTTGCTCCACTCATGCTAGATGGCAAGATGTAGAAGAAGCTTTAATACCAGAATTCATTAAGCTCAGTGATCTTGTGTGGATTCCTCCATATTACAGGAAAAAAATTGGGTATAGATCATCTGATAATTCTAGATACCTTGCAATTTTGGGACAAGATTAGGCATCACACTATTATTGCCCCCCATCCTTCCCCGGTTCATACGATGATGAGTATGATTAATTGTTTACAAGAGATGCATAGTTCTTACTGGAATCAATTTGGCTCCCTGCAGGTTAGGAAGCTGAAGGTGACTGGATGACCATTGGAGAGTTTAAGGAGAGATATAATGTACCTGAGAAGTTTCATTTGGAAACATTCCGTTTATTTAGCTTCTTAAAACACTGGAATTTCACTGGGAAAGCCCTGAGAGAACTGACTAAATGGGAAATCTGTTTGCTAAAGGGAAGCGGACCAGTAGGCTTACTGTCCTTTTCTTACTCCCTCCTCACTAACCACCAGTAATGCCCCAAAACATATTCTCATATAGCGTGGGAAAGAGATCTAGTCATGACGGTGGATACAGATATTTGGACCAGTGAGATAGTGTTTGCTAGGAGTACACTTCACTGTGCCACACTATGGGAAACTCACTACAAAGTTATTATGAGATGGCATTTAGTACCAACCTATCTACATAAATTATACAATGAGGTTTCACCACTTTGCTTGAGAGAATACAGTCAGATGGGCTCTTGGACCCACGTTTGGAGGGACTGTCTGAAGTTACGGCCTTTCTTGAAAAATCGTTTTGTTCTCTTGTGTAACATGAATTATAATCTTCCGACAACGCCAGAGGTGGGTCTCCTGGGCCAATTGCTACCAAAAATGCCAGTAGCGAGAAAGATGTTTCTTGTTTATTTTCTGACAGACCGGACCTCCTACACTACATATTGTTCTGGGTATTGTGAATGATATAAGGAAAATGAAGGATTTCATATTCAGACTTAGGGGTCAATTTATCAAGCTCAGTATGGAGCTTGATGCCCCGTGTTTTCTAAAGACCGCTGCTCCATAACCTGTCCGCCTGCTCTGAGGCGGCGGACAGAAATCAACCCGATCAAATACGATCAGGTTGATTGACACCCCCCGAATGGCTGCAAATCTGCAGGGGGCGGTATTGCACCAGCAGTTCACAAGAACCGCTGGTGCAATGGTAAATGCTGACAGCGTATGCTGTCGGCATTTATCGATGTGCAGCGGACATGATACGCTACATCGTATCATGTCTGCTCGCACATTAATAAATTGACCCCTGAAAGATAAAATTAAACTATACCACGATATTTGGGAGCAATGGTCAAATTTTTTCTTAGTTTAATGTATTGAGAGAATTTATATACTGTATGCATTTTTTCTTTTGTTTTCTTTTCCTTCTTTCCCTTCTCCCCCCACCCCCTTACTGTCTCTTGCTTTTTAATAAATTATGGGCTATTACAGTAGACAAAGACTTTACTATGCTCATAAGTACTTAAAGAGAGCACACCTTCGCTACAAATAACACACCCTCAAGAGTAGACTTACAGAACTGTTCCTCTCAGGTATGATATTATGTCACAGCTTCTAGTAGTTCAGCATAAAGTATCTTCATATTAGGTAGAACAACCTGATACAGAGGTCGCATTGTAACAATAGTACATAAATAAAAAATTAAGGTATCAATAAAATATTTGAAGTGTGCAAATGAATGCTTACAAGAACTAATGTATAACAAGATTGTCCTATGAAATATTTAAGCAACTTAAACTTGTATTATATAGACATTCTATATTGTAAACTATTTGTTAAAATATGATTTGTTCTGTATGAATATTACCTTAATAAAAAAAATTTGCTTAAAAAAAAAAAAGATAGATAATCCCTTTATTACCCATTCCCCAGTTTTGCATAACCAACACGGTTATATTAATACACTTTGTAACTCTGTGATTACCTTAAATCTAAGCCTCTGCAGACGGACTCCTTATCTCAGTTATTTTGACAGACTTGCATTTAGCAAATCAGTGCTGGCTTATAAATAACTCCACGGGATTGAGCACAATGTTATCTACATGGCACACATGAACTAGAACTGTGAAAAACTGTCAAAAAGCACTGAGATAAGAGGCAGTTTTCACCTGTTTATAAATCAGTTTGAGCCTAGCAAGGTTTAACTTTCAACAAAGAATACCAAGAGAACAAAGTAAATTTGATGATAAAAGTAAATTGGAAAGTTGTTTAAAATTACTGCTGAATCATGAAATAAAAAAAAACTGGGTTTTATGTCCCTTTAAAGTTACACATTTTGACTTGACTGCCCTTTAAAGGGATAGTAAATCAAATTTGTTTCTTTCATGATTCGGATAGAGCAGTAATTTTAAGCAACTTTCTAATTTACTCCTATTATCAAATTTTCTTCGATCTCTTGGTATCTTTATTTGAAAAATTAGGAATGTAAAGCTAAGGAGCCAGCCCATTTTTAGTTCAGCACCCTGGCTAGCGCTTGCTGATTGGTTTCTACATTTAGCCACCAATAAGCAAGTGCAACCCAGGATCTGAACCAAAACTGAGCTGGCTCCTTTAAGCTTACATTCATACTTTTTCAAATAAAGATACCAAGAGAACAAAGAAAAAATGATAATAGGAGTAAATTAGAAAGTTGCTTAAAATTGCTGCTCTATCTGAATCATTAACCCCTTAGTGACCAGAGCATTTTTCAATTTTCTGACCGTTTGGGACCAGGGCTATTGTTACATTTCTGCTGTGTTTGTGTTTAGCTGTAATTTTCCTCTTACTCATTTACTGTACCCACACATATTATATACCGTTTTTCTCGCCATTAAATGGACTTTCTAAAGATACCATTATTTTCATCATATCTTATAATTTACTATAAAAAAAATATAAAATATGATGAAAAAATGGAAAAAAACACACTTTTTCTAAATTTGACACCCAAAATCTGTTACACATCTACAACCACCAAAAAAAACCCATGCTAAATAGTTTTTAAATTTTGTCCTGAGTTTAGAAATACCAATGTTTTTTTATAGGGCAATAAGTACAAGTAGCACTTTGCTATTTCCAAACCATTCCCCCCCCCCCCAAATTAGCCATAGTTACATTGTAACACTGATATCTGTCAGAAATCCCTGAATAACCCTTCGCATGTATATATATTTTTAGTAGACAACCCAAACTAGGCCCATTTTGGTATATTTCATGCCACCATTTCACCGACAAATGCGATCAAATAAAAAAAAATCATTAACTTTTTCACTAACTTTAGGTTTCTCACTGAAATTATTTACAAACAGCTTGTACAATTATGCTTCTCTGGAATCCCCTTTGTTCAGAAATAGCAGACATATATGGCTTTGGCATTGCTTTTTGGTAATTAGAAGGCCGCTAAATGCCTCTGCACACCACACATGTATTATGCCCAGCAGTGAAGGGGTTAATTAGTACCTTGTAGGGTTAATTTTAGCTTTAGTGTAGAGATCAGCCTCCCTACTGACACATCCCACCCCCTGATCCCTCCCTGACCCCTCTCAAACAGCTCTCTCCCCCCACCCTTGTCACCGCCATCTTTACTAAAATTAAAGGCTTTTTTTAAAATATATATTCTTCAGTGTAGGATCCCCCCTTAGCCCCAACTTCCCTGATCACCCCCAAACAGCTCTATAACCCTCCCCCCTCTACCTATTTGCTGCCATCTTGGGTACTGGCAGCTGTTTGCCAGAACTCATTTTGCTAAAACAAATTGAGGTTTAATTTTTTTTTATAAAAAAAGAAAATGGTATGTAGTGTAGCTGACCCCCCTCAATATCCCTACCCTCCCTAATCCCTTTCCCAACATTTATTCCCCCCTTTCCCTCCTTACACTTTGCTGCACTTTGGTTCCAGTCCCACCCGCACCTGCTCGCTTCCGGCTCCATCATACGGCCTAACAGGAACTCCCTCCAGCGATGGCCACCCACCCTCCTCCCTGCTATCCCTTCCCATGCCACCAATGATCGGCACCAACACTGGCCGATGCAGAGAGGGCCACATAGTGGCTCTCTCTGCATCAGTGGCTAAAAAAAAGGGTATCGCAGGATGCCTCAATATCGAGGCATCACTGCAATACCCTGAAAGCGACTGGAAGCGATCACGGTCGCTTCCATCGCTTAAAACCCCTCAAGAAGTGCCAGGCCCGTCCTTGGTCATTAACGACCGTTTTTTGTAGGACTTGTCTGGCATGTTACGGGTTTAAGTTTAATTTTTACTTTATTGTCCCTTTAAAGTGAATGTAAATTTGAATGAATCAGTGCCTGGTTTTTAAAAATACTTTTAAAAAAACAGTGGTAATTTCATTCATTAAAATTTACATTGAAGCTTTTTCTTTAGGAAACCCAGACCGACGATACTCCACCCACAACTCCTCTATACTTGGCACAGCAATGACCAAACCGGCTTCCTCCAATCACGGCGTGGCCTCACAAGCTGGATGCCTTGGGGTGCTCGCAATGATTGGAGGAAGTCGGTGTCATTATTGCTGTGCTAAGTACAGAAGAGCTGAGGGCGGGGAGTAAGTATTTAAAAAAAAACGCTGCAATGTAAAGTTTAATGAATGAAAGTGCCCCTGTTTTTAATAGTATTTTTAAAAACCAGGCACTGATTCATTTAACTTTACATTCACTTTAAGTTTTCCCATACCTCTTCATCATGATCATTCAGACAAATACAGGTGTACTAATAGATAGACATGTGCGTTGCTTCGGACTGATTCAAATTTCCGAATCAAGTCCTTTCTGAAAGAGTACTAATCCGAATAAATTTGTTCTGATATATTCGAATCGTTCGGACTTATTTGGTTTCATTCGGATGTGCGTGGCGCAGTTGCCTTTTTTTAAAAAAAAATATTATTTTTAAATCCAAAGAACCACAAAGTAGTTCAAAAATGAGATATTATTATCAAATAATTAAAATATGAGTGAGATTGAACAGGTAAAAGTTTTAAGTTCGGTTTTGGACTAGTATGGTTATGTTTTGTATAACTTGAATATTTTTAACAAATCCAAATCGATGTAACATAACTAACGAGTGACAACGAATCGATTGGAATTAATTGGTTTTTATTCAAATGAGTGTAGGGTCATATTCTTCTATGGACTTCTTGTTCAATTAGATCATTCTTTTTGTTTTGTGGGTTGGGTTACTGTCACAGTGATAGTCTTCCAGTACAATAATCATATTATTTTAATTTTGTGGGTAGGATTACTGTCACACGCAGTGCAATGTGCTCTTAGCTTTTCTCAAAGGTTGTGCATTCGAATCTATCTGAAATGATAGAACTGAATATGTTCCGAAATAACAGAATATAACTAATTTTGCCGAAATAACGATTCGGTCCGAAATTACAAATCGATACGAAATTACTAATGATTGAATTACATTTTCGTATGGATCCGAATTTCCGAATTCGGAACAACACAAATTAAAAAGAAACAAATTACCACTGCATACCAAATCAATCCGACTATATCGAACCGAAATTTAAAAATAAAACGAAACTAAACAAATGTTTCCATCGCGCACATGTCTACTAATTTGTCTGCACTGTTAAAGTGACAGTGTTTACAATTCAGATAGATCTTGTCATTTTAAACAAATTTCCCATTTTCTTCTACTATCAACTCTACTTTGTTTTCTTGGTATTTTTTCACTATGAAATCTAATTGGAGCCCAAGAGCTTGCAGATGTCTTTAGAAGTCTATGGCAATAGTGTTTGCTATTATGTATACAATTGTAAACATTGTTGCAAGCTCTGGTGTCAAATCGCTAAAGAGACATGCACATACCTGAGATCCCCTTTGATTGCTCTTTAACAAAGGATATCAACAGAACTAAGCCAGATAACAGATAACATAAATAAATGTGAACGTTGTTTAATAAAATGTCATGCCTCTGTCCAATTCAATTTATTTCCATTCAGTTTTGACTAAAGGGATACTAAACCCATTTTTTTTTTCTTTCATGATTCAGATAGAGCATGAGATTTTAAGCACCTTTCTAATTTACTCATATTATCAATTTTTCTTTGTTCTCATGCTATCTTGATTTGAAAAAGCAGTACTTTAAATTTTTTTTTTTGCCTGCAGGCTGTAACGTTTTTTTCAGATAGTACAGTCTTTCCTGAAAAAAACGTTACAGCCTGCAGGCAAAAAAAAAATATTTAAAGAGATACCGCTGTCATTTATCACTGTGAATATGTTTTACATTTGAAGCATTAGAGCTGTGTTTTCTAACTGCATAGAAACGAAGCAGTCACTGTAGCAAGAATTTTAGAGATATTGTGTCTATCAAACGTTTTTTAAGATGTTTTAAAGCTGACAGTCAGTCAATATATATGATTTTAGATTTATTTGCATTATGAAAGCTTGAAGAAATTTTACTGTACAAGTTGGTCTATTAGAGCAAAATTGTTCAAAAATACTGATAATAAAAGTTGTTATAGATTTGATTGAACTACAGAGTGGGAATCAGTTTGTTGGAAAATTGTGACTATCTAGATATAGTCTAAATTTAGAAGAGAGTTTTGAGAATTATCCCTCACTATATACCACTATTTAGTTACCCAATAGCTTTTTAGCGCCATCTACCCTTATTGTTATTTGTATACCATATTTGAACTATCTAGGAACGAGGTAGTATATTAAGATTGGCTAGTTGGGAGAGCAAAGCGCATCACTTCACACTAAATCTATAAAACCTATATATATATATATACGTGTGTGTGTATGTATATATGTGTGTGTGGTGTTTGTGTGTATATATATATATATATATATATATATATATATATATGTGTGTGTGTATATCTGTATTTACAAACATAATATACACATATAAACACATAAATCAGCTATTTCAAAGGCCAACATAGAGGTAAAGGAGCTACTTGTAAATAATTTAATATACTCCAGCAATTAAAATGGATCATTGGGAACAATTTAAGTGGGTGAACATTTTTGGGTGAACTGTCCCTTTTAATCATGAAATAATTTTGTTTTGGTTTCATATCCCCTTACGTTTACAATTTAAAGGCCTATAATTCTTATCTTTCATCAAAATCAATGTGTGTATGATTCAAAACATGGTGAGAGATGCGTTTTAACAATACAGGGCTAGAATGGCGCACTAGAATTTTTTTCTATGATCAATTTTGCTTCATTCTCTTAGTATCCTTTGTTAAAGAAGCAACAACGCACTACTGGGAGCTAGCTGAACACTTAGGTAAGCCAATTAAAAGAGGCATATATGTGCAGCCACCAATCAACAGCTGGCACCCAGCTCACCTAGGTATGCTATTCAACAAAGATACCAAGAAAACTAAGCAAATTAGATTTTAAAATTGATTAAATTGCATGCTCTTTCTGAATCATGAAAAAAAAATTGGTTCCCTGTTCCTTTAATAAATCTACCTCTAAGTACTGTTTCCTTATACTATACCCTATATTTAAAGGGACAGTCTATTTCAGAATTGTTATTGTTTAAAAAGATAGATAATACCTTTATTACCCATTTTCCAGTTTTGCAAAACCAACACTCTCTTTTGCTCTCTCTCCCCCCTCTCTTTTGCTCTCTCTCCCCCTCTCTTTGGCTCTCTCTCCTCCCTCTCTTTTGCTCTCTCTCCTCCCTCTCTTTTGCTCTCTCTACCCTTCTCTTTTGCTCTCCCTTTCCACCCTCTCTTTTGCTCTCCCTCTCTTTTGCTCTCTCTCCCCCTCTCTTTTGCTCTCTCTACCCTTCTCTTTTGCTCTCCCTCTCCACCCTCTCTTTTGCTCCCCCTCTCTTTTGCTCTCTCTCTCCCCTCTATTTTACTCTCTCTCCCCTCTCTTCTGCTCTCTCTCTCCCCTCTCTTTTGCTCTCTCTCCCCTCCATTTTGCGCTCTTTCTCCCCCTCTCTTGTTCTCTCTCCCCTCTCTTTTACTCTCTCTCCCCTCTCTTCTGCTCTCTCTCCCCTCTCTTTTGCTCTCTCTCCCCTCTCTTTTGCTCTCTCTCCCCTCTCTTTTGCTCTCTCCCCCCCTCTCTTTTGCTCTCTCCCCCCCTCTCTTTTGCGCTCTCTCCCCCTCTCTTGTTCTCTCTCCCCTCTCTTTTGCTCTCTCTCCCCCCTCTCATTGCTCTCTCTCTCCCCTCTCATTTGCTCTCCCTCCCCCCTCAAATTTGTCCCTCTCTCCCCTCTCATTTGCTCTCTCTCCCCCTCTCTTTTGCTCTCTCCCCCTCTCTTTTGCTCTCTCTCCCCCCTCTCTTTTGGTATCCCTCCCCCCTCTCATTGCACTCTCTCTCCCCTCTCATTTGCTCTCCCTCCCCCCTCAAATTTGCGCTCTCTCTCCCCCTCTCATTTGCTCTCTCTCCCCCCTCTCATTTTCTCTCTCTCCCCCTCTCTTTTGCTCTCTCTCCCATTTGCTCTCTCTCCCCCTCTTTTTTGCGCTCTCTCCCCCCTCTCATTTGCTCTCCCTCCCCTCTCTTTTGCTCTCTCTCCAGCTCTCATTTGCTCTCTCTCCCCTCTCTTTTGCTCTCTCTCCCCTCTCTTTTGCTTTTGCTCTCCCTCTCTTTTGCTCTCTCCCCCCTATCTTTCCCACCCCTTCTCTTTTGCTCTCTCTCCCCCCTCTCTATCTCCCCCCTCTTGCTCTCTGTCACCCCTCTTGTGCGCTCTCACGCAGACAGCCACGGCCGCTCCCACATGGCCCCACCCCGTCATGCCTGGCTCCGCCCTCGTCATGCCCTGGCTCTGCCCCCATTACACCCGGCCGGCCCTGCACCCCTCAGGTCCGGTTGTCCACATCAGGTCAGTTTGACCACACCTCCACCAGCAGAAGATCGTTACAGACACACACAGTGTCACCGTCTGTAACGATCAGGCATCTGGCCTCATATGGAGGCGGAGCACCAATCACGCTCTGGCTCCATATGCGGCAGATGCCTGAAGCTTCAGGAGCTCCAGCTCTCAGCTGTTATGTTACAGCTGAGAGCTGGTGCTACTGAAGCCGTCTTTCGCCGTGAGGCGCCTGCGTGCGCATCCAACATTCCTTTGAGGACGCAACTGCTGACGGTGACGGACCTTACAAACACAATTATAGTATAGATAATTTGTACCTCTGTGATTACCTTGTATCTAAGCCTCTGCAGACTGCCCCCTTATTTGAAGGGCCCTTAACCCAAATTTTTGCTATCATGATTCAGATAGAGCAGCAATTTTAAGCAACTTTCTAATGTACTCCTATTATCAAATTATTTTCATTCTCTTGGTATCTTTATTTGAAATGCAAGTTTAGATGCCTGGCCTATTTTTGGTGAACACACTTTTGTTCTTGCTGATTGGTGGGTAAATTCACCTACCAATAAACAAGTGCTTTCCATGGTACTGAACCAAAAAAATAGCTTAGATGCCTTCTTTTTCAAATAAAGAAAGCAAGAGAACAAAGAAAAAATGATAATAGGAGTAAATTAAAAAGTTGTTCAAAATTGCATGCTCTATCTTAATCACGAAAGAAAAAAAAATTGGGTTCAGTGTCCCTTTAAATAAAAAGAGAGAAGCGATAGCATAATAGCTTGTTCTATGGCTAGTTACCACCCAAGAAGCAGCCTCTTTTTGCTCAACATGTGCCTTTCACAGAGAAGAACTTTCCTGAAGCATATCAGTCTGACTCTGATTTAGTTCTTTTGACAGACTTGCATTTTAGCCAATCAGTGCTGACTCATCAATAACTCCATGGGAGTGAGCTTAATGGTATCTATATGACACACATGAACTAATGCCCCCTAGCTGTGAAAAACTGTCTAATGCCTTCAGATAAGAGGTGGCCTTCAAGGGCTTAGAAATTAGCATATGAGCTCTAGGTGTAGCTTTTAACTAAGAATAACAAGAGAACAAGGCAAAATTTGACGATAAACGTAAATTGGAAAGTTGTTTAAAATGGCATGACCTATCTGAATCATGAGTTTAATTTTGACTAGATTGTCCCTTTAATTTTTGTCTTTCCTTATCTCTCCTTCTCTATCCTCCTTATCGCTTTTGCTCTTTATACCTAAGCTTCTATTCCTGTCTTCCTGATCTTTTCCCCGTGTGCAGTCTCTCACGCTCCGGTTCACGCCCAAGCATTCTGCATTACATTATTATATAATCCATATGCAAAAACAAAACTAGCGCTCTCCAAATTCAAAATCTACTGCAGAATGTTTGTATTGAATAACAGAAATGATCTGTCCTCTTTTATTAAGATATAAAACCTAAGTGATAAAAAACGATTGTAAAAGAACATTTTATTTCATTTTCTGAGCTGCTGAAGATAATGACTTGCAAATAGAGGGAGATAGGAGAGGAATACACAGGGGGATAGTGAAGGGAAGAGAAAAAGAGAGATGTTGAAAGCTGAAAACCAGGAAGGAAGGTGGGAGGGAGAGAAAATGTAAAGTGAGAATAGGAAGGAGAGAGAGAAATTAGAAGGGACAGACACATAGTACTGAAAAATGCACAAGGGAAAATCCCCACAGAGACTGTTACCAAGGACACCCACAGTGTGTCAGTGGTACCATGTCTGGTAGCACTGTATAATGGTGATGAGAATACTGCACGTTCATTCAACACATAGCACTTAGAAATGATGTTGATTACCTGGTCATTTATAGTGATTATTCTGCACTTTATTATAATGATGAGTATCTATACATTGATAATGACCACTCTGCACTGTATGACGATGCTAAAACTGTATATACATTGATAATTAACAGGCTATATTGTATAAAGGTGATGAGTATCTCTACACTGATAGTAATCAGGTTGCACTGTATAGAGGTGATTAGTATCTATACACTGGTAATGAACACAATGCACTTTATATTGATGCTGATTATCTATGTACTGATAACTAGCAGTCTGTAATGTATAATAACGATGAGTATCTGTACTCAGAATGAATATATACAGTGATTATCTATACACAGATAACGAGAAGTCGGCATTGTTTAAACATGATGAATATCTAAACACTAATATGTTAATGCTGCATTGTATATAAAATGACGGTAAGGAACAATATAATATTTCTGAATAACTATTTGCTGCACTTACATACTCTGATAATGTATCTAATATCTATGCACTTATAAAGCCCATGTTACCCAGTATAATGACAGTTACCATTGCTGTTGTAATCCGTGTAATCTGGCAGTAACAGGATATCTCCATAGACTTCAAAGGGACACTTAAAGGGACACTGAACCCAAATTTTTTTCTTTCTTGGTTCATATAGAGCATGCAATTTTAAGCAACTTTCTAATTTACTCCTATTATCAATTTTTCTTCGTTCTCTTGCTATCTTTATTTAAAAAAGAAGGCATCTAAGCTAAGGAGCCAGCCAATTGTTGTTTCAGAACCCTGGAGAGCACATGTTTATTGGTGCTGTCCAATCAGCAAGGACAACCCAGGTTGTTCACCAAAAATGGGCTGGCATCTAAACTTACATTCTTGCTTTTCAAATGTAGATACCAAGAGAATGAAGAAAATTTGATAGTAGTAGTAACTTAGAAAGTTGCTTAAAATGTCATGCTCTATCTAAATCACAAAAGAAAAAATTTGGGTACAGAATTAAAACTTTTATGTTTAACCCCTTAATGACAACTGACATACCAGGTACGTCATGCATTAACAAGCAGTTAATGACAATGGACGTATCTGGTACGTCAGTTGTCTAACAGAGTGCTGGAAGCGATCACAATCGCTTCCAGCAGCTCTGAGGGTATTGCAGTGATGCCTCGATATGGAGGCATCCTGCAATACCACTTTACAAGCCTCCGATGCAGAGAGAGCCACTCTGTGGCCCTCTCTGCACCGGTAGCGATAGTGCCAGTGTCCGCCGGGTGCACGATGCGCGTGCGCGTGCACGATGCACGAGTGTGCACGTGAGCGTGCGTGTGCACGGGGCGCGCGTGCACGTGCACCCATTAGCCACACTGACACCAATGAATGAGGGCAGAAAGGGGAAAAAAAGGGAATTTTTTAAAAAAAAAATATAAAAGGATCTGGGAGGGGGGGGGGGGTGGGGGTATTGTGGGGGGCTGCTACACTACAGAAATAGTTTTTTAAGTAAAAAATAAAATAAAAAACTTTTTGGGGGGTTTTTGGGGCCAAACTGGGTACTGGCAGACAGCTGCCAGTACCCAAGATGGCGGTAATTAGGTAGGGGAGAGGGTTAGAGAGCTGGAGGGGGGATCAGGGAGGTTGGGGCTAAGGCAGGGGTCCATCACAGCTAAAATACTTTATTATTTTTATTTTAAAAAAAAAAAAAAAACTCTTTTATTTAGTACTGGCAGACTTTCTGCCAGTACTTAAGATGGCGGGAACAATTGTGAGGTGGGGGAGGGAAGAGAGCTGTTTGGGAGGGATCAGGGGGTGGGATGTGTCAGGTGGGAGGCTGATCTCTAAAATTAACCCTGCAAGCTCCCTACAAGCTACCTAATTTAACCCCTTCACTGCTGGGCATAATTAACGTGTGGTGCGCAGCAGCATTTAGCGGCCTTCTAATTACCAAAAAGCAAAGCCAAAGCCATATGTCTGCTATTTCTGAACAAAGGGGATCCCAGAGAAGCTTTTACAACAATTTCTGCCATAATTGCACAAGCTGTTTGTAAATAATTTCAGTGAGAAACCTAAAATTGAGAAAAATGTTAAGTTTTTTTTTTTATTTGCTCGCATTTGGCGGTGAAATGGTGGCATAAAATATACCAAAATGGGCCTAGATCAATACTTGGGGTTGTCTACTACACTACACTAAAGCTAAAATTAACCCTACAAGCTCCCTACAAGCTCCCTAATTAACCCCTTCACTCCTGGGCATAAAACACGTGTGGTGCGCAGTGGCATTTAGCGGCCTTCTAATTACCAAAAAGCAACCCCAAAGCCATATAAGTCTGCTATTTCTGAAAAAAGGGGATCCCAGAGAAGCATTTACAACCATTTGTGCCATAATTGCAGAAGCTGTTTGTAAATAATTTCAGTGGGAAACCTAAAGTTTGTGACAAATTTTGTGAAAAAGTGAACTTTTTTTTTTTTTATCGCATTTGGCGGTGAAATGGTGGCATGAAATATACCAAAATGGGCCTAGATCAATACTTTGGGTTGTCTTCTAAAAAAAAATATATACATGTCAAGGGATATTCAGGTATTCCTGACAGATATCAGGGTTCCAATGTAACTAGCGCTAATTTTGAAAAAAAGTGGTTTGGAAATAGCGAAGTGCTACTTGTATTTATTGCCCCATAACTTGCAAAAAAAGCAAAGAACGTGTAAACATTGGGTATTTCTAAACTCAGGACAAAATTTAGAAACTATTTAGCATGGGTGTTTTTTGGTGATTGTAGATGTGTAACAGATTTTGGGGGTCAAAGTAAGAAAAAGTGTGTTTTTTTCCATTTTTTCCTCATATTTTATTATTTTTTTTTTAGTAAATTATAAGACATGATGAAAATAATGGTATCTTTAGAAAGTCCATTTAATGGTGAGAAAAACGGTATATAATATGTGTGGGTACAGTAAATGAGTAAGAGGGAAATTACAGCTAAACACAAACACTGCAGAAATGTAAAAATAGCCATTGTCATTAAGGGTAAGAAAATTGAAAAATGGTCCGGTCATTAAGGGGTTAAGCAGCAGTTTTAAGAAACTCTCTAATTTTCTTCCATTATCAAACTATGCACAGTTTTTTTTATATGCACACTTTCTGAGACACCAGCTTCTGAGGTTTCACAGTGTATATGTATATGAATCTGTAATTGGCTGATGGCTGTCACATGATACTGGGAAATTTAGATATTTAATATTAAAAAACCTGTGGGCTGACTGTTATCCGACGGACATTTGTAAAGTGCATAATAATCCGACAGACAAGTGTCCATCGGATATCAGTCAGGCCGTGGCGAAATACGTCCGATTCTACTCACGCTCCACTCCGCATGGACCCATCACAGCCTCACTCTAATGTGTTTAAAGCACGTTGTGAAGGGTGGGACCCATGGTTAGGTTCCCCGAGGCACTGATTATACCAGACCACGCTGGAGTGTATCTGCCCTCGGCCGAACAGGAAAAGAGTGCCTCTTTCACCACTTAGAATATAGTCTCTCGGACATATGTCTGACGGACAAATGTGCTTCGGCATTCTGCCTGAGAACCAATAAACCTAAGTACTATTAAAGGGACAGTATACACTGATTTTCATATAACTGCATGTAATAGACACTACTATAAAGAATAAGATGCACAGATACTGATATAAAAATCCAGTATAAAACTGTTTAAAAACTTACTTAGAAGCTCTCAATTTAGCTCTGTTGAAAAGGTAGTTGGAAAGCCCACTGCAAGTGGGAAATAAGACCCTCCCCTCCCCCTTCTTTTGCATATGAAAAGACCCTTTACGCAAACAGGAGCAAGCTGGAGAAGGTATACGTCAGTATTCTCATAAAGCATTGGGGCTTGGTTAGGAGTCTGAAAATCAGAGCAATGTCATTTAAAAATAAGCAAAAACTTTATGGGCTATATAAATAGATCATCTACAAAACATTTATGCAAAGAAAAAAATGAGTGTATAATGTCCCTTTAAGTGCTCTTTCTTTGTCTTTTTATTGTGCACTTTTTATTCTGCAATTATTCTGTACTTAATGGTCTTTTGATCAATATATATGTGTTGTTGCCATTGGTTTATACAGTTTTACAACAGCAATGGAAAGTAGGCCTTAGTATCAAGACACTGGTAATGATTATCCTGTATTGTATATTGCTGAAGAGTATCTATTCACTGGAACTTAACTCACTTCAACGTATAATAATATGTATGCACTGATAATCAGCAGTCAGTACTGTTTATAAGTTTGCAAACACTCATCAGTAATGATTACTGCATGTTGAGTATCAATAGGCTGGTAATGAACACTCTGTGCTCTATAACAGTGCTTCTAAAACTAGGGGTCCCTTAAAAATTTTTGGGGGTCCCAACAAATTTTAATGATGTTTTGTGTTTATGTAGAAGTGTGTGTGATCTTGTGTTTGAGTGTGACTGAGTGTGTGCAACTGTGTGTGTGACTGTGTGTGTGTGTATATGAGTGTGTGTGCGTGTTTATGAGTGTGACAGTGTGTGTGTGTTTGTGTATGAGTGTGTGTGTGTGTGACTGAGTGTGTGTATGAGTGTGTGTGTGTATGTGTGTGTTTGAGGGTGTGTGTTTATGAGTATGTTTGTAAAATTGTTTGTGTATGTATTAATGAGTGTTTGTGTGTATTTGTATATTAGTGAGTGTGGGGGGGGGGAGTGAGTATTTCTTTCCCCATATTTTGCTTAATGTGAGGTATTCACATTTTTTTTAACCTCTTCAAATGAGTGAGTGTTGCTCACATCCAATGTTGGGAAGAAACCTACATAAGGCTAGAAGTTTCTGCCCTTATACTGTCCTCCCACCTCACTACCTGTCCCCTCGTCCCCATCCCCTCACAGCTACTCCCCCCCCCTATCTTCTACCCTTATCCCTATACTCACACACATCTTCAACCTCTCCCTCAGCACCGGTATATTTCCCTCATCTCTAAAACATGCACTGGTCACACCTATCCTCAAAAACCTTCTCTTGATCCAACCTCCCCATCCAACTACTGTCCTATTTCCCTACTCCCTCTTGCCTCAAATCTCCTTGAAAAGCTAGAATATGCAGGTCTATCCCATTTCCTTACACTAAACTCCCTCCTTGACCCACTGCAATCTGGATTTCGTCCCCATCACTCCACAGAGACAGCAATTGTCAAGGTTACCAACGACCTACTTACAGCAAAATCCAAAGGCCACTTCTCTCTGCTTATCCTCCTTGATCTGTCTGCAGCCTTTGATACTGTTGACCACCCTCTTTTACTCCAAACCCTCCAATCCTTCGGCATTTGCGACACAGCTCTCTCGTGGTTCTCTTCCTATCTTTCTAACCATACCTTTAGTGTAGCCTCCTCTGCCCCGTTACCACTTTCTGTTGGGGTACCTTAAGGCTCTGTCCTCGGTCCCCTTCTGTTTTCAATCTACACGTCATCATTAGGTTCCTTAATAAAGTCCCACGGGTTTCAATACCATTTGTATGCCAATGATACCAAAATCTATCTCACTGCACCAGACCTACCTCCTTCCTTACTAAACCGTGTCACTAACTGTCTTTCTCATATCTCATCTTGGATGTCCTCTCACTACCTTAAGCTAAATCTCTCCAAAACTGAACTCCTTATTCCCCCCCCTCCCCCCAATTTTCTATAACTTTTAATAATTCAATGATCAACCCTACTCAGCATGCCCGATGTCTTGGGGTCACACTTGACTCAGACCTTTCTTTCACTCCTCACATTCAGTCTTTGACTAAAGCTTGCCGCTTCCACCTTAAAAAAAAATCTAAAATTAGACATTTCCTTACACAAGATGCAACTAAGCTTTTAACTATTGCAACTCCATCCTCTCTGGTCTCCCTAGCTGGCGCCTAGTTCCTTTACAATCCATAATGAATGCCTCTGCCAGGCTCATCTTCCTTACACGTCACTCTTCATCTGCTGCACTTCTCTGCCAATCCCTTCGCTGGCTTCCTTTTGCCTCCAGGATTAAACACAAAATCCTCACTCTGACATACAAAGCCCTTAACTGCACTGCTCTCCCCTACATTTCAGACCTTGCCTCCAGATACTCTCCCTCCCGTCCCCTTCGCTCTGCTCACGATCTCCTACTCTACTCCTCTCTTGTTACCTCCTCACACTCCCGTTTACAGGACTTCTCAGACTGGCTCCCATCTTGTGGAACTCCCTGCCTCGCTCCACAAGAATCTCCCCTAGTTTTGAAAGCTTCAAGAGCTCCCTAAAGACTCTACTATTCAGGGATGAATACAACCTACACTAACCTTTCCTAACTCCATTGCTTTCCCCTTGAACCCCTTAGAATATAAGCCTATGAGCCCAGCTGTTTGTAGATCACCTTCATAGGAGCCGACTACAACAGTGCAACTCTCGGCAGGGCCTTCTGCCCATTTGATTCCACCTATGCTTATAGTGCTGAGGAATCTGTTGGCGTTTAAAAATACCTGATAATAATAAAAATTACGAGTGGAGCAGTAGTTTGCGCTCGTGTTTGAGCTTTAAAACCACTAGAATTATTTGTTTGCGCTCTGCGATTCACGCTTGTATTAACAATTGAAAGTAAAAAGTTTGTAACAAATAGACTTTGAGAAGTCGCGAGTGCAATATCGCATTTTCCCATAGACTTCAATGGAGTCGAAAAAGTTTGGGGAAAAAAACTAACACTGACAAGTCGCACAAACACGATCAGTTATTTATAAGCGTAACATAGGAAGATAATATTGCATATTTCATAATCCAATGTTTCGCACATAGCAGAATATGTTCTATTTATTATTAAAGAGATATTTAAATAGATATCTGATGGATTTTTGCACAAATATATATTTATAACTAGATATACACATGATTATATATAGGTATAGAAACACACAGATATATATTGGAATGTGAAATATTTACATTAAATACACATTATAAAACATAATTAAATATACTGTATAAATATGTTTTCATATACTTTCCTGCAAAAGGCTGCAATGCACTTATATATATGTATACATGTAAGTACATATGTATTTATGTTTTTATATTGTTTTTTATTAAATATTTTTTTATTATACAGTGTTATGAGTGTAATGAGCTCTGAGGTCGATATAATCATTATAGTGCATATGGTGCTCACGCATTCGTATTTACTTTAAACTTGTAATACGAACGAAAGTTAATTTGTGAACAAACGCCACAAAAACACACAATGTCGCTCTTGCGCAAACGATAAAGCGCCACTCGCAAAAAGGGGTCACAGGGGGAAAAAAAGTTAAAGAAGATAATTATCTATTTACACAGAGGTAATATACAGGTTGCTATCTGAGCATGAGCACACCACACTATCATTTTGCTGCTTATCTCTGAACTGAAAGGGGTTAAAGGGACACTAAACCCCAAAAAATTATGTCATTATTCAGATAGAGAATACAATTTTAAATAACATTCCAATTGACTTCAATTATCTAATTTGCTTCATTCTTAAGTTATCCTTTGTTGAAGAAATAACAATGCACATGTGTCAGACAATCACACGAGGCATCTATGTGCATCTACCAATCAGCAGCTACTGAGCATATCTAGATATGCTTTTCAGCAAAGAATATCAAGAGAATGAAGCAAATTAGATAATAGAAATAAATTAGAAAGTTGTTTAAAATTGCATGCTCTTTCTAAATCATGAAAGAACAAATTTGGGTTTCATGTCCCTTTTAACCCCTTAATGACAACTGACGTACCAGGTACGTCATGCATTAACTTACAGTTAATGACAATAGACGTACCTGGTACGTCAGTTGTCTAAGAGAGTGCTGGAAGCGATCGCAATCGCTTCCAGCAGCTCTCAGGGTATTGCAGTGATGCCTCCATATGGAGGCATCCTGCAATACCCTTTCAGAAGACTCCGATGCAGAGAGAGCCACTCTGTGGCCCTCTCTGCACCGGTAGCGATGGTGCCGGTTCGTTGGTGGGTGGGAGCTTACAGGGGAGGCGGGTGGGCGGCCCATCGCTACCCGGAATCCGGCTCCTGTAAGTGCAATGTGTACGCCGGGTGCCGGGAGCGTGCGGGGGCGCGCATGCGCGTGCGCGCGGGTGCGCGTGCGCGCGCGCGATTAGCTACCCACTGACACCAATGAGGAGGGAAGAGGGGGGAAAAAAGAATAAAATCAATAAATATATAAGGATCTGGGAGGGGGAGGGGGTTGGGGTATTGTGGGGGGCTGCTACACTACAGAAAACATTTTAAAATGGCAAAAAAGATAAAAAAAACACTTGTTTTTGGGGCAAATTGGGTACTGGCAGACAGCTGCCAGTACCCAAGATGGCGGCAATTAGGTAGGGGAGAGGGTTAGAGAGCTGGGGGGGGGGATCATGGAGGTTGGGGCTAAGGCAGGGGTCCATCACAGCTAAAACATTTTATTTTTTTTTATTAAAAAAAAGAAAAACTCCTTTTATTTAGTACTGGCAGACTTTCTGCCAGTACTTAAGATGGCGGGGACAATTGTGGGGTGGGGGCGGGAAGAGAACTGTTTGGGAGGGATCAGGGGGTGGGATGTGTCAGGTGGGAGGCTGATCTCTACCCTAAAGCTAAAATTAACCCTGCAAGCTCCCTACAACCTACCTAATTAACCCCTTAACTGCTGGGCATAATTTACGTGTGGTGCGCAGCAGCATTTAGCGGCCTTCTACTTACCAAAAAGCAACCCCAAAGCCATATAAGTCTGCTATTTCTGAACAAAGGGGATCCCAAAGAAGCATTTACAACCATTTGTGCCTTAATTGCAGAAGCTGTTTGTAAATAATTTCAGTGGGAAACCTAAAGTTTGTGACAAAATTTGTGAAAAAGTGAACTTTTTTTTTTATTTGATGACATTTGGCGGTGAAATGGTGGCATGAAATATACCAAAATGGGCCTAGATCAATACTTTGGGTTGTCTTCTAAAAAAAAATATATACATGTCAAGGGATATTCAGGTATTCCTGACAGATATCAGGGTTCCAATGTAACTAGCGCTAATTTTGAAAAAAAGTTGTTTGGAAATAGCAAAGTGCTACTTGTATTTATGGCCCTATAACTTGCAAAAAAAGTAAAGAACATGTAAACATTGGGTATTTCTAAACTCAGGACAAAATTTAGAAACTATTTAGCATAGGTGTTTTTTGGTGATTGTAGATGTGTAACAGATTTTGGGGGTCAAAGTTAGAAAAAGTGTGTTTTTTTCAATTTTTTCCTCATATTTTATATTTTTTTTATAGGAAATTATAAGATATGATGAAAATAATGGTATCCTTAGAAAGTCCATTTAATGGCGAGAAAAACGGTATATAATATGTGTGGGTACAGTAAATGAGTAAGAGGGAAATTACAGCTAAACACAAACACTGCAGAAATGTAAAAATAGCCATTGTCATTAAGGGTAAGAAAATTGAAAAATGGTCCGGTCATTAAGGGGTTAAGCTAAACTGTTTAAAGGGACATTCCGTTCAAAAATGAAATGCACATAGAGGAATTACATATTTGAATAGAAACATACTTGCAGAATAAATGTATTGGCAAAAATGCTTCTAGTCAAAGCTATTACTGTTTTACTGTTAGCATTTTTCTCTGCACGTGCATGTGAAGCATAGCTAGATACTCTCAGTGCACCAGCATTTTAAATACTGCAGCTGCTCAGAGCACCATTGGGGCCTGTATTATGTCAGCAATTAACAAATTGAGTCACTACCAGATAGTAGTACATGCACCTTAGGCTCTGAGCAAGTGCTGTGTTTAAAATGCTGGTGCACGGTGCATACTTAAATACACTTTTGAAAACTCTATAGCTTTTATTAGTAGCATTTACGCTAATACATTTAGATTACAAAAATGCTTTTATTCAAACTGAGATGCATCCATGTGGATTCCAATTTTAGCTGGAATGTCCCTTGTGTTGAGTAACACAGTCAAAGTGATGGTAAATCCTAGTGTTTGTGAAACGCTAGGATTTACCAGTGCTACATTTTTTTCAATGAGGTGACATTTCCACCTCTCAGCCAATAGCCGTGCAGGCCAGTTGGCATTATTCTGTATAGTTAGCAAGCTATTATCTAACATCACCTCATTGATACAATAGTGTTCTGCTATGGACTGAAAGTCCCCTTTATTTGTAG
This sequence comes from Bombina bombina, assembly GCF_027579735.1. NCBI lineage: Eukaryota > Metazoa > Chordata > Amphibia > Anura > Bombinatoridae > Bombina > Bombina bombina. The sequence goes on along the minus strand of NC_069505.1, from coordinate 57,633,417 downwards.
CACTGGTAAATCCTAGCATTTCACAAACACTAGGATTTACCATCACTTTAATGAACATGCTTCGCCTTAAATGGATTCTGAGTACCAATAGGCTGGTAATGACAGCTTAGCCCTAATAGTAGTTATTTATACAATGATAACTAGAATTTTGCATTATACTTCCATAGCAGAAATGCTCCTAGTAAAATGTATTACTATTTCAGCGGCATACGCACATATGCTACGTGTGATTAGAGCATCAGGATTTAAACACGATGCTTGCTCAGTCAGCTGGAGGTGGTTTGTATTGCGTCAGCAAAGACTTAATTTGTGTCATACAAGCCACCTCCGATTTTCTGATAAGGTGCACGGTGCGCTCAAAGCATACGTGTATATGTTGCTGAAAAACAGTAACAACGTTTAGTAGACGAATGTTTGCTAATGGAAGTATATTGGAAAATGCTTCTACTTAAAGGGATATGAAACCCAAGATTTTGGGTTTCATATCCCTTTAATCATTGTTTTGTTTGGCATAAGTTGTCAATAAAAGGGATTTTACACATCTCTTGTATCCTCCCCTTTATTCAGTACTAATAGTTATCTTAGCGATCTCCCTGGCGCAAACAGATATCCATTCGCCCTATTTGTCATTAACCGTAAGTTACTATATGTAGAGATGGCATAAATAGTAATGTTTATAAAAACCCAGCAAACCAAATAGCATTACTAAAAGTTAAAATATCCTTGTAATGTTCAGACCATAGGTTATGATAAATTAGGGATGCCTATCAAAATGCCTTAAAATGATGGTAAACCCAAGCGTTTAACAAACGCTAGGATTTACCATCGTAACAAACGATGTGAACTCAACCTTTCTGTAAGGAAAGTAGATTGCTAACACAGCGCCTCCAGCCGCCCACGGCACATCGATTTCTCCATATTGATGACGAATCTGGCTTCCTCCAATCGTTGCGTGCCCCACAAGCTGGATGCCAAAGGGGGCACGCAACGATTGGAGGAAGCCGGATTCGTCATTGATCTGCTAAAGAAAGCAGCAGATGAGGGGGGAGGATCGGTATTATGTTTACCATAACGCAAAGGTAAGTATTTTAAAAAATAAGTGTCTTTGTAAACTTGAATTATAGTGCCCCTATTTTTAAGGATATTTTTTGATCCTGGGCTTTAATTCACTAAGTTTACATTCATTTTTACCATCACTAAAAATAATGTTGAGTTTAAGTGATTAAATAAAGGGTGCTAAACTCACCTTACTTACCTCACTCTTGTGCTGTGGCAGCTCACTAAAGTCACTGCCTCTGGTTGCCCATGGCACAGCGCTTTCCACCTCTAAACGCAGTGGGAGGCTAGAGGCTCTGACTTTAGCAAGGTGCCGTGGCACTGAGAGGGTGACTTTAGCAAGGTGCCGTGGCACAGAGAGGGTGAGTTTAGCGAGGTGCCGTGGCACAGACAGGGTGACTTTAGCAAGGTGCCATGGCACAGAGAGGGTGACTTTAGCGAGGTGCCATGGCACAGACAGGGTTACTTTAGCGAGGTGCCATGGCACAGAGAGGGTGAGTTAAGCGAGGTGCCCTGGCACAGACAGGGTGAGGTTAGCAAGGTGCCGTGGCACAGACAGGGTGAGTTTAGCGAGGTGACGTGGCACAGAGAGGGTGAGTTAAGCGAGATGCCGTGGCACAGACAGGGTCAGGTTAGCAAGGTGCCGTGGCACAGACAGGGTGAGTTTAGCGAGGTGCCGTGGCACAGAGAGGGTGAGTTAAGCGAGGTGCCGTGGCACAGACAGGGTCAGGTTAGCAAGGTGCCGTGGCACAGACAGGGTGAGGTTAGCGAGGTGCCATGGCACAGACAGGGTGAGTTTAGCAAGGTGCCGTGGCACAGAGAGGGTGAGTTTAGCAAAGTGCAGTGGCACAGACAGGGCAAGTTTAGCGAGGTGCCGTGGCACAGACAGGGTAAGTTTAGCAGGATGCCATGGCACAGACAGGGTGAGTTTAGCGAGGTGCCGTAGCACAGACAGGGCGAGTTTAGTGAGGTACCATGGCACAGACAGAGCGAGTTTAGTGAGGTGCCGTAGCACAGACAGGGCAAGTTTAGCGAGGTTTATGACCAATCCCTCACATCGACTTTTTACTATTATTCATTTATTTTCTTAATATATGTGCACACAACCTTCTGTATCTTTGCACTTTTAAGCGTCACTCTAGCAAGTACTATCACAAGTTTACTAACTGTAGGTGATAGTGCTGTCTCTGACAGCTCGTTATCCACACCTTCTTTCCTACTATTGGCCCTTATCTGTCCAATACACATAGCCCTATTCCCAGCACCCATCTCAACACGTTAGTATAGTACAGTGACGTGTTTTACGTCACCCTTCACGCCCATATTTTATAGGATACATGACGCTTACAGATAATGTCACTATCTGTGCTTTCAAGCTTCTATCCACATATCTATGTCTTATAGCATT